>NC_084757.1:631559-696559 GCF_033978785.1 Entelurus aequoreus | reverse complement strand
TGTTATCACTTTTATCAGTTTGATCACTGTTAACACTTTTATCAGCTTGATCACTTTGATCACTGTTATCAGTTTTATCACTTTTATCACTTTTAACACTTATCAGTTTTTATCACTTTTATCACTGTCATCAGTTTCAACAGTTTTAACAGTTTCATCAGTTTTATCACTTATCAGTTTGATCACTTTTATCAGTTTGATCACTGTTAACACTTTTGTCAGCTTTTATCACTTTTAACACTTTTATCAGTTTGATCACTTTTAACACTTTTATCAGTTTGATCACTTTTATCAGTTTGATCCCTTTCATCAGTTTCAACAGTTTTAAAAGTTTCAACAGTTTTATCAGTTTGATCACTTTTACCAGTTAGATCACTTTTATCAGTTTGATCACTTTTATCACTTTTATCAGCTTTTATCACTTTTATCAGTTTGATCACTTTTAACACTTTTATCAGCTTTTATCACTTTTATCAGTTTTAACAGTTTCATCACTTTTATCACTTTTGTCCTCATGATGCATCCTGGCCTCCGCTTGACAACTTCTTCTCCTGCAGGAACCGTGTCAGCGGCGTGTACGAGGTCAGCTTGTGCAACCTGGCCGACGCAGGAAGTCCAGGTAAGAGTCCAGGTTACAGGCGCCCTGCTGGAACGTTCCGTCAATCTAAGGCTTCCCCCGGCAGGCATGCAGAGACGACGCAGGCGGGTGCTGGACACCTCGGTGGCGTACGTGCGCGGGGAGGAGAACCTGGCCGGGTGGAGGCCTCGCAGCGACAGCCTGATCCTGGAGCACCAGTGGGAGCTGGAGAAACTCAGCCTGCTTCAAGACGTGAGCGCACACATACACAGCGGGAGGGGTTTCTCCAAATATTATTGAAAAAAAACCCATCAACAAGTGGAATAACAGAGCAAACCGGTGAAATTGAACACGAACAAGTTTACTTTATACAGACTGGTTTTGAGAGATTGTTCTGAGTGTGGACCCTCAGTGGAGAGAGTTGGACACTCCATCAGTCTCCAAAGATGTCTGCTAACAAGGACTGATGTTTCAGGTGGAGAAGACCAAACATTTCCTCCTGCTGAGAGAGAAGCTGGAGTCCACCCTGCTGGACGCTAACACAGAAGAACTTCTCAGCCACCAGCCGGATGTGGCCGGCGCTTCGGAGCTCACCAGCGAGAGGCAGCGCCAGCTCGCCATGAAGGTTGTGCCTCGCTCACACTCTCCCGTCTGTTGCCAGGATACGGCAGGTAAATGTGAAGAAACTTTGTCCACGCAGTGTCTGCGCCTGCTGTCTCACTCCTTCGACCGGGACCACCGCCACCTGTGTGTCAGCGCCAGTGAGAGCAAGGTACTTCCTCTTCAACACGCCACTTCCTGTCGCCACGCTAACACTCCTTTTGTGCAGATATCGCAGATGTCCGTCACCACGCTCGGAGACTCCGCCTCCGTGTCCGCCCTCAACACCATCACACCCTCCTCCACCTGCCCTTCCCTGGTGGAGGGTTGCTATAGCAACGCTGAACTCAGGTCAGCCCTCAGACACCTGTGTGCTGTAGTCTAATAATAATAGATATACTAATAATATATACATGACACATGTGTGCTGTAGTCTAATAATAATAGATATACTAATAATATATACATGACACATGTGTGCTGTAGTCTAATAATAATAGATATACTAATAATATATATATATATATATATATATATATATATATATATATATATATATATATATATATATATATATATATATATATATGTACAGTAAATACAAACCCCAAAAGCGTTGATGGATGCAACGTGTGTCATAAAAAGCTGGACTCTCACTATTATGTTAGATCCACTATGGACTAAACTCTCACTATTATGTTAGATCCACTATGGACTGGACTCTCACTATTATGTTAGATCCACTATGGACTAAACTCTCACTGTTATGTCAGATCCACTATGGACTGGACTCTCACTATTAGATCCACTATGGACTGGACTCTCACACTATTTTGTTAGATCCACTATGGACTGGACTCTCACTATTATGTTAGATCTACTACGGACTGGACTCTCACTATTATGTTAAATCCACTATGGACTAAACTCTCACTATTATGTTAGATCCACTATGGACTGGACTCTCACTATTGTGTTAGATCCACTATGGACTGGACTCTCACTATTCTGTCAGATCCACTATGGACTGGACTCTCACTATTATGTTCGATCCACTATGGACTGGACTCTCACTATTATGTTAGATCCACTATGGACTGGACTCTCACTATTATGTCAGATCTACTATGGACTGGACTCTCACTATTAGATCCACTATGGACTAGACTCTCACTATTATGTTAGATCCACTATGGACTGGACTCTCACTATTATGTTAGATCCACTATGGACTGGACTCTCACTATTATGTTAGATCCACTATGGACTGGACTCTCACTATTATGTTAGATCTACTATGGACTGGACTCTCACTATTAGATCCACTATGGACTAGACTCTCACTATTATGTTAGATCCACTATGGACTGGACTCTCACTATTATGTTAGATCCACTATGGACTGGACTCTCACTATTATGTTAGATCCACTATGGACTGGACTCTCACTATTATGTTAGATCTACTATGGACTGGACTCTCACTATTAGATCCACTATGGACTGGACTCTCACTATTATGTTAGATCCACTATGGACTGGACTCTCACTATTATGTTAGATCCACTATGGACTGGACTCTCACTATTATGTTAGATCTACTACGGACTGGACTCTCACTATTATGTTAAATCCACTATGGACTAAACTCTCACTATTATGTTAGATCCACTATGGACTGGACTCTCACTATTGTGTTAGATCCACTATGGACTGGACTCTCACTATTATGTCAGATCCACTATGGACTGGACTCTCACTATTATGTTCGATCCACTATGGACTGGACTCTCACTATTATGTTAGATCCACTATGGACTGGACTCTCACTATTATGTCAGATCTACTATGGACTGGACTCTCACTATTAGATCCACTATGGACTAGACTCTCACTATTATGTTAGATCCACTATGGACTGGACTCTCACTATTATGTTAGATCCACTATGGACTGGACTCTCACTATTATGTTAGATCCACTATGGACTGGACTCTCACTATTATGTTAGATCTACTATGGACTGGACTCTCACTATTAGATCCACTATGGACTGGACTCTCACTATTATGTTAGATCTACTATGGACGGGACTCTCACTATTATGTTAGATCCACTATGGACTGGACTCTCACAATATTATGTTAGATCCACTATGGACTGGACTCTCACTATTATGTTAGATCCACTATGGACTGGACTCTCACTATTATGTTAGATCCACTATGGACTGGACTCTCACTATTATGTTAGATCTACTATGGACTGGACTCTCACTATTAGATCCACTATGGACTGGACTCACACTATTATGTTAGATCCACTATAGATTGGACTCTCACTATTTTGTTAGATCCACTATGGACTGGACTCTCACTATTATGTTAGATCCACTATGGACTGGACTCTCACTATTATGTTAGATCCACTATGGACTGGACTCTCCCACTATTATGTTAGATCCACTATGGACTGGACTCTCACACTATTATGTTAGATCCACTATGGACTGGACTCTCACTATTATGTTAGATCCACTATGGACTGGACTCTCCCACTATTATGTTAGATCCACTATGGACTGGACTCTCACACTATTATGTTAGATCCACTATGGACTGGACTCTCACTATTATGTTAGATCCATTATGGACTGGACTCTCACTATTATGTTAGATCCACTATGGACTGGACTCTCACACTATTATGTTAGATCCACTATGGACTGGACTCTCACACTATTATGTTAGATCCACTATGGACTGGACTCTCACACTATTATGTTAGATCCACTATGGACTGGACTCTCACACTATTATGTTAAATCCACTATGGACTGGACTCTCACTATTATGTTAGATCCACTATGGACTGGACTCTCACACTATTATGTTAGATCCACTATGGTCTGGACTCTCACAATATAATCCACTCGACGTCCATTGCACCGGTCGCCCAGGGGGGGTCCCCACATCCGCGGTCCCCCCAAAGTTTCTCATTGTCATCCCATTGGGTTGAGTTTTTGATTGATTGATTGATTGATAGATACATGCTTTTGCAGACCTCCCGCTCTTCGCTCCCGTGCCGTCAGCCCGGGTCCCGACACGCAGCAGGACGCGGGTCCCGACACGCAGCAGGACGCAGACCCCAAGACGTGTGAAGAGAAACCTCGCATCCGTAGATTTGTCCCTGACATCCAGGAGATCCGAGTCAGGTGAGGCAGCTGTGAGAGTGTGGACCTCCGCCAAGGCTCTAACACAAGTGTTGTCCTCAGCCCCATCGTGTCCAAGAAAGGCTATCTGCACTTCTTGGATCCGCACACCAACAGCTGGGTGAAGCGCTACGTGGTGGTGCGCCGGCCCTACGTCTACATTTACAACACGGAGCGTGACGGCGTGGAGCGCGCCATCCTCAATCTGTCCTCCGCTCAGGTGGAGTACAGTGAGGACCAGCAGGCCATGCTGAAGGTGTGTGGAACAATCTCCCACACGGCGGGCTTCGTCTTCTAACGTGTGCACCTGTATCTACTCAATGCAGACCCCCAACACCTTTGCTGTGTGCACGGAGCATCGTGGGATATTACTTCAAGCTGGCAGTGACAAGGACATGCATGACTGGCTGTATGCCTTCAACCCTCTCCTGGCAGGGACCATCAGGTAAAGAGTAGGCAGTGTACAGCTACAGTCTGTGGAACGCTCTCCCCGACCACCTGAGGGCGCCACAGACTGTGGATGATTTTAAAAAAGGCTTAAAAACCCTTCTTTTTAAAAAAGCCTTTTTTTTTAGATATATGCGTGCTAATTCTAGTTTTTATTTTTATTATCTTTTTATTTATTTTTTTAATACACTGTAGCACTTTGAGGTTGTTTGCTCAATGGAAAGTGCTTTTTTACAAATAAAATCTATTATTATTATTATTATTATTACAGCTTGTAACAACAAGGACATGCATGACTGGCTGTATGCCTTCAATCCTCTCCTGGCAGGGACCATCAGGTAAAGAGTACTCAGTGTACAGCTACAGTATGTGGAACGCTCTCCCTGACCACCTGAGGGCGCCACAGACTGTGGATGCTTTTAAAAAAGGCTTAAAAACCGTTCTTTTAAAAAAAGCCTTTTTTTTAGATATATGCGTGCTAGTTCTAGTTTTTATTTTTATTTGTTTTTATTATCTTTTTTTTTTTTTTTTTTAATACACTGTAGCACTTTGAGGTTGTTTGCTCAATGGAAAGTGCTTTTTTACAAATAAAATCTATAATTATTATTATTATTATTATTATTATTATTATTATTATCATTATTATTATTATTACAGCTTGTAACAACAAGGACATGCATGACTGGCTGTATGCCTTCAATCCTCTCCTGGCAGGGACCATCAGGTAAAGAGTAGTCAGTGTACAGCTACAGTCTGTGGAACGCTCTCCCTGACCACCTGAGGGCGCCACAGACTGGATGATTTTAAAAAAGGCTTAAAAACCCTTCTTTTAAAAAAAGCCTCTTTTTTTTAGATATATGCGTGCTAGTTCTATTTTTTATTTTTATTATCTTTTTATTTATTTTTTTAATACACTGTAGCACTTTGAGGTTGTTTGCTCAATGGAAAGTGCTTTTTTACAAATAAAATCTATTATTATTATTATTATTATTATTATTATTATTATTATTATTATTATTACAGCTTGTAACAACAAGGACATGCATGACTGGCTGTATGCCTTCAACTATCTCCTGGCAGGGACCATCACGTAAAGAAAAGTCAGTGTACAGCTACAGTCTGTGGAACGCTCTCCCTGACCACCTGAGGGCGCCACAGACTGTGGATGCTTTTAAAAAAAGGCTACAAACCCTTCTTTTTAAAAAAGCCTTTTTTTAGATATATACGTGCTAGTTCTAGTTTTTATTTTTATTATCTTTTTATTTATTTTTTTTATACACTGTAGCACTTTGAGGTTGTTTGCTCAATGGAAAGTGCTTTTATGCAAATAAAATCTATTATTATTACAGCTTGTAACAACAAGGACATGCATGACTGGCTGTATGCCTTCAACCCTCTCCTGGCAGGGACCATTCGGTAAAGAGTAGTCAGTGTACAGCTACAGTCTGTGGAACGCTCTCCCTGACCACCTGAGGGCGCCACAGACTGTGGATGCTTTTAAAAAAGGCTTGAAAACCCTTCTTTTAAAAAAAGCCTTTTTTTTTTAGATATATGCGTGCTGGTTCTAGTTTTTATTTTTATTTGTTTTTATTATCTTTTTATTTATTTTTTTAAATACACTGTAGCACTTTGAGGTTGTTTGCTCAATGGAAAGTGCTTTTTTACAAATAAAATCTATTATAATTATTATTATTATTATTATTATCATTATTATTGTTATTACAGCTTGTAACAACAAGGACATGCATGACTGGCTGTATGCCTTCAACCCTCTCCTGGCAGGGACCATCAGGTAAAGAGTAGTTAGTGTACAGCTACAGTCTGTGGAACGCTCTCCCTGACCACCTGAGGGCGCCACAGACTGTGGATGCTTTTAAAAAAGGCTTAACAACCCTTCTTTTGAAAAAAGCCTTTTTTTTAGATATATGCGTGCTAGTTGTAGTTTTTATTTTGTTTTATTTTTATTATCTTTTTATTTATTTTTTTAATACACTGTAGCACTTTGAGGTTGTTTGCTCAATGGAAAGTGCTTTTTTACAAATAAAATCTATTATTATTATTATTATTATTATTATTATTATTATTATTACAGCTTGTAACAACAAGGACATGCATGACTGGCTGTATGCCTTCAACCCTCTCCTGGCAGGGAACATCGGGTAAAGAGTAGTCTTGAGGGCGCCACAGACTGTGGATGCTTTTAAAAAAGGCTTAAAAACCCTTCTTTTTTTAAAAAAAGCCCTTTTTTAGATATATGCGTGCTAGTTCTAGTTTTTTGGGGTTTTTTTTGTGTTGCCAGATGTTAACACACTATGTGTATATATATACTGTATATACACACACAAATTCAAGCAGAAGCTTGTGGATGGCTACCAAAAGCGCCTTATTGCAGTGAAACTTGCCAAGGGACATGGAAGCAAATATTAACATTGCTGTATGTATACTTTTGACCACTTTTGATGATTGGAAACTCCAGACAGCCATGACATGATGTTCTTTACAAGTGTATGTCAACTTTTGACCACGACTGTACTTCTTGTATTTGTATTTCATCAATTTGAATGCGTAGAAAAAGACAAACATTTGTTTTTGTCTTCCATGAGGATTGAAGAATGTCCTCCGTGTCCTAGCTTTTAGTATAACCCATTTATTTATTTATTATCATGGCGTGTTTTTCTAGAATGATCCGTGACACGTTTCTTTGTCCTCCTGCAGGTCAAAGTTGTCCAGAAGACGAGTGGGACAGATGAGGATGTGAGGACCGAGGGCAAAGGGGTCCGGGGGGGGGGTCATGACAAAGACTTGACTTGTACATAGAAAGCCCCTCCCCCGCGACCACGAAGGCCCACCCGGCGGCGAGGACGAGGCGTCCCTGTCATAACGTGTGGTGATGTAGTTGTTGTCCTGGGGCATGATTCTCTTCTCTCGCTGCTCCACACCTCCTTTTTCTTTACCTGCCTCGCTTATTTATTCCCGCATGGATTTATTTACAAAGACATTTATATTTCTAAAGTACGGTGCAATTTCTGCACACTGCACTTTGTAAGAAGCTCGTCGCTGTTTCCCTCCGTCACGTTGGCCACCCGCGGGAAACGTCCGCTTTTCAGTTTGGCCGAGTCAGCAGAATAATGTCATGCAGTGCCTCTCTCTCTCTCTCTCTCTCTCTCTCTCTCTCTCTCTCTCTCTCTCGCTTCAGTTTGCCTCTGATCAAGGGTGTTGTCAGTCTGTGACCTTCATGCTGCGACCTTCATCTTCTCTTCTGTCCAACAGCGAGCCATGTCTGCTCCTGGCAGGGCACCCACCAAATCCCCCCCCCCACCCGTCCAATTGACCAAGTTAGGGTACCAGTTTGGCGATCACTCCAGCAGCACTGAGAGCAGACTCAGCCAAACTACCTCTCGGTCGTTTTTGCAAAAGAAATTGACTTAAAAAAAACAAAAACGCTCCAACATGACGTTAAGTAAGGCTCCGGTACTCTGAAAATGCGCTAGCTTGATGCTAATATACATTGTCTTTGCTATTGACGTGCTAGCTAGCAGGCACAAGACATTGAAACAACGTTGAGAATTGGTTGAATGAGGTCCTGATGTTGAGTGACTCGAACATAACGTTGAAACAACATGCTTTTTGACGACGCTAAATCAATGTCAGGTTGTGATGTTGATTTGACATTGACTTTTGGTCATTTCCCAACCAATATTCTACAAAACAAATACAACGTTGAAACAACATGCTTTTTGACGACGTTTAATCAATGTCAGGTTGTGATGTTGATTTGACATTGACTTTTGGTCATTTCCCAACCAATATTCTACAAAACAAATACAACGTTGAAATAACATGCTTTTTGACGACGTTTATTAAAATTTTGGTCATTTCCCAACCAATATTGTACAAAACAAATACAACGTTGAAACAACATGCTTTTTGATGACGTTTAATCAATCTTGGGTTCTCACGTTGATTTAACCATTGAATTTTGGTCATTTCCTAAACAATATTCTACAACACAAATACAACGTTGAAACAACATGCTTTTTGACAACGTTTATTAAAATTTTGGTCATTTCCTAAACAATATTCTACAACACAAATACAACGTTGAAATAACATGCTTTTTGACGACGTTTATTACAATTTTGGTCATTTCCCAACCAATATTCTACATCACAAATACAACGTTGAAACAACATGCTTTTTGACAACGTTTATTAAAATTTTGGTCATTTCCCAACCAATATTCTACATCACAAATACAACGTTGAAACAACATGCTTTTTGACGACTTTTAATCAATGTTGGGTTCTGACGTTGATTTGACCATTGAAATTTGGTTATTTCCCAACCAATATTCTACAACAAAAATACAACATTGAAACAACATGCTTTTTGACGACGTTTATTAAAATTTTGGTCATTTTCTAACCAATATTGTACAACACAATACAACATTGAAACAACATGCTTTTTGACGACGTTTTATCAATGTTGGGTTCTGACGTTGATTTGACATTGAATTTTGGTCATTTCCCAACACAAATACAACGTTGAAACAACATGCTTTTTGACGACGTTTAATCAATCTTGGGTTCTCACGTTGATTTGACCATTGAATTTTGGTCATTTCCTAAACAATTTTCTACAACACAAATACAACGTTGAAACAACATGCTTTTTGACAACGTTTATTAAAATTTTGGTCATTTCCCAACCAATATTCTACAACACAAATACAACGTTGAAACAACATGCTTTTTGACGATATTTAATCAATGTTGGGTTCTGACGTTGATTTGACATTGAAATTTGGGTAATTTCCCAACCAACAACGTGGATCCAACGTTGGACATCGACCATGTCTCAATTTACAAATACAACTATTTTGCAACGTTGTTCCGAAGTCAGTTTTAAAGGACGTGTACGTATAATCAACGTTGTATACAATGTCTCGTGCCTGCTGGATACTGATTAGCATTAGCGATTTTACATGGCAATTTCAACACCTCCCACATTTGTGAACTACAACCAAGATGCACGTTACAATCAAACTGTTGTGTTATAAATGCGATACTTACAGTATTAACACTTTTTAGGGCGCAACAAAAACCATAAAAACACAGAATAAACTATAGACTACTGCCATCTCACGTCTGGGACTGTAACTGCAACTTCAAATGACAATGTGATGATAATAAAAACAAGATATGGACAGCCGTTATCATAATCCTCTCATTTTTAAATGTTGCAATAAAAAATAGATTTACTAACACACACCCACAAAAGTGAGGGAAATTGGTAAAGTTGAGTACTCGTATCAGTTATCTTATGTGAATTATGTGTGAGAAGTCAGCGACAAATAACAGTTGCTACCATCCACCTCCCCCAACTAGGAACACTTTTTCTAGACAATATTTGTTGTCGACAACACTTGTACTTTTACACAGAAAATCATGTGAAATGTAACATTTGACCTTTGTGAAGGCAGCCATGAGGAGGAGGAGGCTGCCACCTTTGTGTTTCTCACCTTCTTTACCTAAGTGCTGCCACTCACAACTTTCTTTGGCCCTTATTTTGCAGTTGTACTCGATACAAAAAGTACCCATTGGTATTGATATCAGCAAAAAAAGCAAAAAACAGTATGAGATTCTTCTGCTCGCATCTAAAATGTTTGCTACCAACGCGCCGATACAAGCTGTCCTGTGATATCATGTGTGATACAAGCAGTCCTGTGATATCATGTGTGATACAAGCAGTCCTGTGATATCATGTGTGATACAAGCAGTCCTGTGATATCATGTGTGATACAAGCAGTCCCGCAGAGTGTTTACTTGGGTGTGATATCATGTGCGATACAAGCAGTCCTGCAGTGTGTTTACTTGTGTGATATCATGTGCAATACAAGCAGTCCTGCAGTGTGTTTACTTGTGTGTGATATCATGTGCGATACAAGCAGTCCTGCAGTGTGTTTACTTGTGTGTGATACCATGTGCGATACAAGCAGTCCTGCAGTGTGTTTACTTGTGTGTGATATCATGTGCGATACAAGCAGTCCTGCAGACTGTTTACTTGGGTGTGATATAATGTGGGATACAAGCAGTCCCGCAGAGTGTTTACTTGTGTGTGATATCATGTGCGATATAAGCAGTCCTGCAGTGTGTTTACTTGTGTGTGATATCATGTGCAATACAAGCAGTCCTGCAGTGTGTTTACTTGTGTGTGATATCATGTGCGATACAAGCAGTCCTGCAGTGTGTTTACTTGTGTGTGATACCATGTGCGATACACGCAGTCCTGCAGTGTGTTTACTTGTGTGTGATATCATGTGCGATACAAGCAGTCCTGCAGACTGTTTACTTGGGTGTGATATAATGTGGGATACAAGCAGTCCCGCAGAGTGTTTACTTGTGTGTGATATCATGTGCGATACAAGCAGTCTTGCAGTGTGTTTACTTGTGTGTGATATGTGGGATACAAGCAATCCTGAAGAGTGTTTACTTGGGTGTGATATCATGTGCGATACAAGCAGTCCCGCAGTGTGTTTACTTGTGTGTGGTATCATGTGCGATACAAGCAGTCCTGTAGAGTGTTGACTTGTGTGTGATATCATGTGCGATACAAGCAGTCCTGCAGTTTGCTTACTTGTGTGTGATATCACGTGGGATACAAGCAGTCTTGAAGAGTGTTTACTTGGGTGTGATATCATGTGCGATACAAGCAGTCCCGCAGTGTGTTTACTTGTGTGTGATGTCATGTGCGATACAAGCAGTCCTGCGGAGTTTTTACTTGTGTGTGATATCATGTGCGATACAAGCAGTACCGCAGAGTGTTTACTTGTGTGTGATATCATGTGGGATACAAGCAGTCCTGCCAAGTGTTGACTTGTGTGTGATATCATGTGCGATACAAGCAGTCCTGCCGAGTGTTGACTTGTGTGTGATACCATGTGCGATACAAGCAGTCCTGCCGAGTGTTGACTTGTGTGTGTGTGATATCATGTGTGATAAAAGCAATCCTGCAGTGTGTGTTTACTTGTGTGTGATATCATGTGGTATAAAAGCAGTCCTGCAAGATTGTTGACTTGGGTGTGATATCATGTGCAATACAAGCAGTCATGCAGAGTGTTGACTTGGGTGTGATATCATGTGCGATACAAGCAGTCCTGCCGAGTGTTGACTTGTGTGTGATACCATGTGCGATACAAGCAGTCCTGCAGTGGGTTTACTTGTGTGTGATATCATGTGCGATACAAACAGTCCTGCCGAGTGTTGACTTGTGTGTGTATGATATCATGTGTGATAAAAGCAATCCTGTAGTGTGTTTACTTGTGTGTGATATCATGTGCGATACAAGCAGTTCTGCCGAGTGTTGACTTGTGTGTGGTACCATGTGCGATACAAGCAGTCCTGGCAAGTGTTGACTTGTGTGTGATATCATGTGCAATACAAACAGTCCTGCCGAGTGTTGACTTGTGTGTGTATGATATCATGTGTGATAAAAGCAGTCCTGCAGTGTGTTGACTTGTGTGTGATATCATGTGCGATACAAGCAGTCCTGCAGAGTGTTTGCGCAAAGCTGGACAGTTAGTTAACATCTAAAGTTCCTCCAATTTCTTCTATTTTAGTCAAGTCATTTAAAAAAGGTAAACATTGTAGGCTACTAGGAACTAGCAGCTACACAACAGCTAAGCACACAAGCTAGACATAGGTCATAATAATGGAACAAAGTTGACATTTGTCAATATAAACAAATAATTGTAGTTACATAAGACTTACACATACAAAGTCTCCAAGGCAGAAGCGTGTTAGAAGGTATCCAGTAACAAACGTGTCCGCATCATTGAACTTATTGCCTCATGAGCAGAACTCCATGAATTAGCTGACAATTCCAATGGTTTTTGAGCTGACATTTAAAGGAACAGATCTCTGTATCGTCCCACTCGCTCTGCTGCAGTTTGGGACATTTCAGGACATTTTCTACATGTTCCGAGCGTCGTTTTTTTGGGGGGGGATTTTGTTGGTTCTGCTGCCAGTGTGATGCAAGGTGCAACATGTAGGGAAGGTAAACAGCAGGTTGCACACGTACGTCAGCCTGAGCTCACGCTAATAAAAAAAACAATAACAAACTGGCACTGAAGTTTTATGCTTGCAAGCATTGAGGCGCTTGTAAAAAGTAAATTATGTTCTTCTTTGAGAATATACACTATATTGTACTATATATACACTATATTGTACTATATATACACTATATTGTACTATATTGTACTATATATACACTATATTGTACTATATATACACTATATTGTACTATATTGTACTATATATACACCATATTGTACTATATATACACTATATTGTACTATATATACACTAGTTATATATAGTACACAAACGCTGCAAAACACGAGTGACGGGAAATAAGTTTTGGGTTTTTTCAGTAAAATGCTGTCAAATTCGGTCGGTTTCAGCTGCACCTTTTTTTCTTTTTTTTTACTGCAAAATGTACTGTTTGGTTTTTACACTGTGCTTCAAAATAATAACATGCATAAGCAATGTGTGATAATATGCTGAGGTGAAAATGCCTTTACTGTACATTCATATATTATTGTGCGTTGCTGACAAAACACACACAAATATTTCAACAAGTTGAAAAACTATTTTCCGCAAGTAAACAAAACAAAAACATTTGCCACTACAAAACGATTTTCTTTCATTAAAAAAATGATTTGCAAGTATAAAAACTATTCTCAAGAATAAAACGGTTTACTACAAGAAAAACAACAATTTGCAGTATACATTTTTTTTTTCAATTAAAAGAAAGATTCGCTAGTAAAAAAAAGCTATTTTTTTGCCAGAAAAAAATTTAAATAAAACATTTTATGCAAGAAAAAAACGATTTGCAATTATAAAAAAAAAAATTTCTGCAAGTATAAAGACTGTTTTCGACAAGAAAAACAACAATTTGCAAGTATAAAAAAAAAATTTCAATTAAAAGAAAGATTCGCTAGTAAAAAAAGATATTTTTTTGCAAGTAAAACAATTATTCACAAGTATAAATATTTTATGCAAGAAAAAAACGATTTGCAAGTATAAAAAAATAATTTTCTGCAAGTATAAAAACTGTTTTCGACAAGAAAAACAACAATTTGCAAGTATACATTTTTTTTTCCAATTAAAAGAAAGATTCGCTAGTAAAAAAAAACTATTTTTTTTTGCAAGAAAATAAATTATTCACAAGTAAAAAAAACAAAAAACATTTTATGCAAGAAAAAAACCATTTGCGAGTATAAAAAAAATAATTTTCTGCAAGTATAAAAACTGATTTCGACAATAAAAAGTATAATTATTTTTTTTAATTAAAAGAAAGATTCGCTAATAAAAAAGTAATTTTTTTGCAAGAAAATAAATTATTCACAAGTAAATAAATAAATAACATTTTATGCAAGAAAAAAACGATTTGTAAGTATTAAAAAATAATTTTCTGCAAGTATAAAAACTGTTTTCGACAAGAAAAACAACAATTTGCAAGTATAAAAATTATTATTTTTTCAATTAAAGAAAGATTCGCTAGTAAAAAAAAAAACTATTTTTTTTGCAAGAAAATAAATTATTCACAAGTAAAAAAATAAATAACATTTTATGCAAGAAAAAAATGATTTGCAGTATAAAAAGATAACTGTCTGCAAGTACAAAAACTGTTTTCGACAAGAAAAACAACAATTTGCAAGTATAAACTTTTTTTTTTCAATTAAAAGAAAGATTCGCTAGTTAAAAAAAAGCTATTTTTTTGCAAGAAAAAAAATTATTCACAAGTATAAAAAAATACATTTTTTGCAAGAAAAAAACGGTTTGCAAGTATAAAAAAATAATTCTCTGCAAGTATAAAAACTGTTTTCGACAAGAAAAACAACAATTTGCAAGTATACATTTTTTTTGTTTCAATTAAAAGAAAGGTTCGCTAGTAAAAAAGACCAATTTTTTTGCAAGAATATAAATTATTCACAAGTAAAAAAAAAACTAAATACATTTTATGCAAGAAAAAAACGATTGGCAAGTATAAAAACTGTTTTCGACAAGAAAAACAACAATTCGCAAGTATAAAAAAAAAAAGTTCAATTAAAAGAAAGATTCGCTAGTAAAAAAAACATTTTTTTTGCAAGAAAAAAATGTATTCACAAGTATAAAAAAAAACAAAATTTTCTTCAAGAAAAACAACAATTTGCAAGTATAAAAATAATTTTCTGCCAGGAAAAAAAGATTCGCAAATATAAAAACGCATTTCTTCAATTAAAAAGGATTCTAACTTTAAAAAAATGTTCTTAAATTAAAACGATTCATAATTTAAAAAAACAATAAGCAGGTACATAATAATTTCCTGCAATAACTTTACTCCTCACCCTGCTTCTTCTTCTTCTTTGTTAGTCTGTGCGGATGGCACCATGCGCAAATACCAGTAGCTCTTAAATGGACTCAGCAGCACCCCCTGTGGTGGTGCAGTGACAATGACACGTGTGCAGCTGCAATATGACTGCAGAAAGTTGGGACTTGCAGGAAATGGATTAAATACTTATAAATGATCATTTATAATTATAATTATAATAATAATTAATTATAATAATAATAATTATATAATAATAATAATTAATTATAATTATATAATAATAATAATAATTAATTATAATTTAAATGTGAGCCTTTTTTTTTTTAATTCAATAAAATAGTCGTTATTCTTGCAAATCATTTAATTATTTTTAATTTTTTTAACTTGCAAATCGTTTTTTAATTGAATATTTTCTTTCCACTTGCGAATGTTTGTGCGCGAGTTCAAACATTTTTGTGTGTTTTGTAATAACTTTGCTCCACGGTGATTAGAGACTTAGACTTAGTCTGATGCCTTTTTCATTTTGCTGCACTTTTTCTGCACTCTTGAGTCCACTTAATGATTGTAGATGAGCAGGAAACTACACCTGGACATTCCTGACACCTTTCACCGCTTCCAAGGACAAGGCTTGACCTTGTCGTGCTTCCACGCCTTCTTGTCGTGAGTCCCAACGACCTTGCATTGTACATACGGACATGATTGCTGTGAAACTTGTCGTAGAGCCACGCCCCTTTTTCACACTAAACGGGCCGCCGTCGTTCAGTGAGTGTTTGTGCAGTCAAATGTTTGTCAACACCTCTCATGTGGAATAAAACTGTTTGAACACCTCTCATGTGTGGAATAAAACTGTTTGAACACCTCTCATGTGGAATAAAACTGTTTGAACGCCTCTCATGTGGAATAAAACTGTTTGAACACCTCTTATGTGTGAAATAAAACTGTTTGAATACCTGTCAAAAAGTCTGAATTTTTTTTAAGTGTCAAAAAGTCACGATTTTAAATCCCGATTTTTTGACACTTACAAAAAAATCCTGATTTTTTTGACCAAAAAAATCCAGACTTTTTGACACTTGGAAAAAATCCAGACTTTTTGACGGTTAGAAAAATTCCCAACTTTTTGACACTTAGAAAAAATTCAGACTTTTTGACACTTAGAAAAAATTCAGACTTTTTGACACTTAGAAAAAATTCCCGACAACTGTTTGAACACCTCTCATGTGTGGAATAAAACTGTTTAAACACCTCTCGTGAGGAAAAAAATCCTGACTATTTTCACACTTCGAAAAAATCCTGACTTTTTCACAAAAAAAGTCCTGAATTTTTGACACTTAGAAAAAAGTCCGACTTTTTGACAGAAAAAATCCAGACTTTTTGACATCGGAATTTTTTCAAAGTGTCAAAAAGTCGGGATTTTTTTGGTCAAAAAGTCGGAATTTTTGACACTTTGAACGCCTCTCATGTGGAATAAAACTGTTTGAACACCTGTCAAAAAGTCAGAATTTTTTTTAAGTGTCAAAAAGTTACGATTTTAAATTCCGATTTTTTGACACTTACAAAAAATCCCGATTTTTTGACCAAAAAAATCCAGACTTTTTGACACTTGGAAAAAATTCAGACTTTTTGACAGAAATTCCCGTCTTTTTGACACTTAGAAAAAATTCAGACTTTTTGACGGATAGAAAAATTCCCAACTTATTGACACTTAGAAAAAATTCCCGACAACTGTTTGAACACCTCTCAAGTGTGGAATAAAACTGTTTAAACACCTCTCGTGTGGAAAAAATCCCGACTTTTTGACACTTAGAAAAAATCCTGACTTTTTGACAAAAAAAGTCCCGACTTTTTGACACTTAGAAAAAAATTCCGACTTTTTGACTAAATAAATCCCGACTTTTTGACATCTGAATTTTTCCGAAGTGTCAAAAAGTCGGGATTTTTTTGGTCAAAAAGTTTAAATTTCCCAACTTTTTGACACTTAGAAAAAATTCAGACTTTTTGACACTTAGAAAAAATTCAGACTTTTTGACACTTAGAAAAAATTCAGACTTTTTGACACTTAGAAAAAATTCCGACTTTTTGACACTTAGAAAAAATTCCCGACAACTGTTTGAACACCTCTCATGTGTGGAATAAAACTGTTTAAACACCTCTCGTGAGGAAAAAAATCCTGACTATTTTCACACTTCGAAAAAATCCTGACTTTTTCACAAAAAAAGTCCTGAATTTTTGACACTTAGAAAAAAGTCCGACTTTTTGACAGAAAAAATCCAGACTTTTTGACATCGGAATTTTTTCAAAGTGTCAAAAAGTCTGGATTTTTTTGGTCAAAAAGTCGGAATTTTTGACACTTTGAACGCCTCTCATGTGGAATAAAACTGTTTGAACACCTGTCAAAAAGTCAGATTTTTTTTTAAGTGTCAAAAAGTTACGATTTTAAATTCCGATTTTTTGACACTTACAAAAAATCCCGATTTTTTGACCAAAAAAATCCAGACTTTTTGACACTTGGAAAAAATTCAGACTTTTTGACAGAAAAATTCCCGTCTTTTTGACACTTAGAAAAAATTCAGACTTTTTGACAGATAGAAAAATTCCCAACTTTTTGACACTTAGAAAAAATTCCCGAGAACTGTTTGAACACCTCTCAAGTGTGGAATAAAACTGTTTAAACACCTCTCGTGTGGAAAAAATCCCGACTTTTTGACACTTACAAAAAATCCTGACTTTTTGACAAAAAAAGTCCCGACTTTTTGACACTTAGAAAAAAATTCCGACTTTTTGACAAAATAAATCCCGACTTTTTGACATCTGAATTTTTCCGAGGTGTCAAAAAGTCGGGATTTTTTTTGGTCAAAAAGTTTAAATGTTTTCTAAGTGTCAAAAAGTCTGAATTTTTGACACTTAGAAAAAATTCAGACTTTTTGACACTTAGAAAAAATTCAGACTTTTTGACAGATAGAAAAATTCCCAACTTTTTGACACTTGGAAAAAATTCAGACTTTTTGACAAAAAAAAAGAATTTTTTCTAAGTATCAAAAAGCCTGGAATTTTTTTGTCAAAAAGTTAAAAAAAAATTCTAAGTGTCAAAAAGTCAGAATTTTTGACACTTAGAAAAAATTCTGACTTTTTGACAGATAGAAAAATTCCCAACTTTTTGACACTTAGAAAAAATTCCCGACAACTGTTTGAACACCTCTCATGTGAGGAATAAAACTGTTTAAACACCTCTCATGTGTGGAAAAAATCCCGACTTTTTGACACTTAGAAAATATCCTGACTTTTTGACAAAAAAAGTCCCGACTTTTTGACACTTAGAAAAAAATTCCGACTTTTTGACAAAATAAATCCCGACTTTTTGACATCGGAATTTTTCCAAAGTGTCAAAAAGTTGGGATTTTTTTTGGTCAAAAAGTTTAAATGTTTTCTAAGTGTCAAAAAGTCTGAATTTTTGACACTTAGAAAAAATTCCGACTTTTTGACAGATAGAAAAATTCCCAACTTTTTGACACTTGGAAAAAATTCCCGACAACTGTTTGAACACCTCTCAAGTGTGGAATAAAACTGTTTAAACACCTCTCATGTGTGGATAAAAATCCCGACTTTTTGACACTTAGAAAAAATCCTGACTTTTTGACATCGGAATTTTTTCTAAGTGTCAAAAAGTCGGGATTTTTTTGGTCAAAAAGTCTGAATTTTTTCTAAGTGTCAAAAATTCTGACTTTTTGACACTTAGAAAAAATTCCGACTTTTTGACACTTTGAACGCCTCTCATGTGGAATAAAACTGTTTGAACACCTGTCAAAAAGTCGGAATTTTTTTTAAGTGTCAAAAAGTTACGATTTTAAATCCCGATTTTTTGACACTTACAAAAAATCCCGATTTTTTGACCAAAAAAATCCAGACTTTTTGACACTTAGAAAAAATTCAGACTTTTTGACAGAAAAATTCCCGACTTTTTGACACTTAGAAAAAATTCTGACTTTTTGACACTTAGAAAAAATTCTGACTTTTTGACAGTTAGAAAAATTCCCAACTTTTTGACACTTAGAAAAAATTCCTGACAACTGTTTGAACACCTCTCATGTGTGGAATAAGACTGTTTAAACACCTCTCATGTGTGGAAAAAACCTGACTTTTTGACACTTAGAAAAAATTCTGACTTTTTGACACTTGGAAAAAATTCAGACTTTTTGACAAAAAAATCCCGACTTTTTTGACATCGAAATTTTTTCCAAGTGTCAAAAAGTCAGAATTTTTTCTATCTGTCAAAAAGTCGGGATTTTTTTTTGTCTCTCATGTGGAATAAAACTGTTTGTTGAAGAATGTGGGAATTGTTGAACTTTGAAGAATGTCCCATTGATTGCAATGGGAATTTCAGAAAAAAATAGGAATTTCGGGAAAAGCGGGAATTTTTTTGAAAATGGTAAAAAAAACTTACCGGGAATTTTTCTGGTTCAAAAACCAACTTCGTTTTTTGTCCTGATTAAGAGGAATGTTTTAATGGTGGAACGCTTGAAATGCGTTGAAAAATGTGGAAGGAGTAGTCGCCAGAAAAAAGGGTGGAAATAGGGCTTTGGAAAATCAGGAATTCTGGAAAATCCTGGAATTTTTTTTAACTTGGAAAAAGGGAAGTTTGAATTTCCAGAATAGTGGAATGTGTTGAAGGTGGAATGGTTTGAATCGGTTGAAAAATGTGGAAATGGTGGAAGTTTGAAAAATGGCCAATTCATTTTGAATGGGAAAAATATCCCGGAAAACCTGGAATTCTGGGAAATCTGGGAATTTATCAAGAGAAAGCCCGCTATTCCTGAACAGTTTGAAGTTGAAACGGTGTGAATCGGGGGGAAAATGTGGAAGGTATAGCGCGCCAAAATCTGGAGAAGAAGAAGAAGAAAAAGCATGCATTCACACAATGAATGGGCGATGGCATTGCAGCAGGCCCATAATAATAATAATAATAATAATAATAAATAGATTCATTTTGGTGTAGAAAACCACATGTGTGAATGAGACAATAATAATAACGACACTCCGTGTTAATACTTTACTGTATCAGATGGTCTTCTGTCACGTCTAATCAATTATGTACCTTCATTTTCATCAAAATACAATATTTATTTAAGATAACGTGTCCTTTCCCGTCTGGCAACCGTGGGCAGCTACTTCCGGGTGTTGGCCAGTTTGACGATTGCGTGGCGTCCATAAACCTCCACGGGACAACTTTGACGTCTTCTGACAAGGTCAGACGAGATTGTTATGTCACGCCAGATAAGATAAACACCTTCCAGGCGGCGGAGAAACTTTTATTCTGGGTTTTAAGCGAGCCTTCTTATGCTAGCTAGCATGTTAGCCGTGACGTCATCTACATCGTTTTTCATCCTGTCGCTTTTTTAAAAATTCGCTTTTTATTTATCAACTCGTCATTTTGACAGCAGGAGACTAACAATGAAGACATAGTAGCCAGAAAAAGGCGCTTGTCGATTGGAGTTTAATAGCTGCTAGTTTTGCTTTCACTTTGAGTACGCATCAATATTACCAGGCTTGTATATTTAACCATCTATATTTACACATATTATACACCGTGTATTTTAAGTATTTTTTTTCGCGCTTTGGTCGAAATGAGTTTTTTGCGGGTCAACTACTTTCTTTATGTCAGTTTTATTACTTTATTGGATCGTTTTGCTTAACTTCCTGGATGGACACGTCACTGTGACGTAGCACGTTTGCAGGCGGCCATATTGGAGCGGTACAGGAAGGTCCAAACTCCAACATTGTTTCATCTACCGCTTGTCCCTCTTGAGCAAATTCTATTTTTATAACTTTTTTTTTTTTGTTGTCCTGTCCAGCTTCTCAGGCAAATCATATAGTTGATGTAGATGCCCATATCTGCTGTACAAATGTACTTTACAAAAAAGAAGTGTAGGATACTTCTCTTGTTGCCTTACATGTATTTGACTTTATTAAATGGATTTATATTATTATTTGGTGCAGCCAGGGGATAGAAAGAGAAAAAAAGGAAGACATAGGAGGAAAGTGTGGGGATGAGAGGGGGATAAGACAGAGAGACAACAACAGTAAACACAACAACAATAACAACAACAACAATAGAACAACATCAGCAAATAGGATATGTACAAATATGATGGTAAAAGTGATAGCAAAGAAGCAGTTAGTGAAATAAATAATAATACAGAAATGACAATGAGCATTATTACACTACAAATGGAGCAATACAAATACCAATAGAAATAACGCGATAGGCTCCAGCACCCCCCGCGACCCCAAAAGGGACAAGCGGTAGAAAATGGATGGCTGGATGGAATATCACTAATACTTGTTAATATTTATAATAACAACTTCACTAATACTTGTTAATATTTATAATAATATCACTAATACTTGTTAATATTTATAATAACAATATAATTAATACTTGTTAATATTTATGATAATATCACTAATACTTGTTAATATTTATAATAATATCACTAACACTTGTTAATATTTATAACAACAATATCACTAATACTTGTTGATATTTATGATAACAATATCACTAATACTTGTTAATATTTATAACAACAATATCACTAATACTTGTTGATATTTATGATAACAATATCACTAATACTTGTTAATATTTATAATAAGAATATCGCTACTACTTGTTAATATTTATAATAATAATATCACTAATACTTGTTTATATTTATAATAACAATATCACTAATACTTGTTTATATTTATGATAACAATATCACTAATACTTGTTAATATTTATAATAATAATATCACTAATACTTGTTAATATTTAAAATAATATCACTAATACGTGTTAATATTTATAATAACATCCCTAATACTTGTTAATATTTATAATAATATCACTAATACTTGTTAATATTTATAATGACAATATCACTAATACTTGTTAATATTTAAAATAATATCACTAATACGTGTTAATATTTATGATAACAATATCACTAATTCGTGTTAATATTTATAATAACATCACTAATACTTGTTAATATTTATAATAACAATATCACTAATACTTGTTAATATTTATAATAATATCACTAATACTTGTTAATATTTATAATAACAATATCGCTAATACTTGTTAATATTTAAAATAATATCACTAATACGTGTTAATATTTATACTAACATCACTAATACTTGTTAATATCTATAATAACAATATCACTAATACTTGTTAATATTTATAATGACAATATCACTAATTCGTGTTAATATTTATAATAACATCACTAATACTTGTTAATATCTATAATAACAATATCACTAATACTTGTTAATATTTATAATGACAATATCACTAATACTTGTTAATATTTAAAATAATATCACTAATAGGTGTTAATATTTATGATAACAATATCACTAATACATGTTCATATTTATAATAACAATATCACTAATACTTGTTAATGTTTATAATATTATCACTAATACGTGTTAATATTCAAGACAAGATGTTGGCCCTTTCTTAATGTTTTTTATTGGAATTTATTTAGGAATAGAGGCGCTTCCATTGGCTCCGCTGCCAGTGGACTTTTATTTACGTTTATTTAATATTTAGAATGCATTTTTTTTAAACCCATGCATGGTCATGTCTCTCATAAAGACATAGGCAACAAAAGGCCAAAAAAAAAGTGCACTTCCTCTTTAAATGTATACAATTTCTAGTTGTTTCTGCACTCAAAGCTGTGTTGGTTGGTTTTTGGTGGGCGAGCGTTGCCTTTTTAACCCGTCACCTTTCACGTGTAGATGGCCGACCGCTGTGACGGCGATGCCAAGGGCGCGTTCGGCGGACACGCCTTTCATTTCGCCGAAACCAACCGCGACAGGTAAGACCTCGTCAAGCGCTCACGTCGACTGTAAGAAGCGTGACTGTAAGTCTGCTGTGGTCAAGAATATACATGGACTACAACGCCACCACGCCGCTGGAACCAGAGGTGATGCAGGCTATTTGCGAGGCCCTGCAGGACGCTTGGGGCAACCCCAGCAGCAGCTACGAAGCAGGCAAGCTTTAAATGAGTCCGAGGTTTTGTTTTGTGCCAGCGTAACGATTAGTTTTTTTTAGGTGTCAAAGCGAAGGCCATCATCAAGCAGGCCAGAGAGAACGTGGCGAGGATGGTCGGCGGCAAAGCAGAGGACATCATCTTCACGTCGGGAGGAACCGAGGTAACGCTGGCCAGTCTTCTTGGACACATTAGCAGCAAACAGCGCTCCACACCTTCTTGCAGGCCAACAACATGGTGCTGCACACCGCCATGGAACATTTCACCCGCCACCAGGACGGGAACCTTCCACACGTCATCACCTCCAACGTGGAGCACGACTCGGTGAAACTGGTGGCTGAGCGCCTGCAGAGGAACGGCAAGGCGGGTACGTACGTGTGTCGTCTTCTTTTCATGGACATCACTTAGTTTGTGAAGAAGAAGTGGACCATGGTCATCCAATTAAAGACATCAATCATCACGAGCGTGTCGCTAGCTAACTTGGTAATCTGAAATAATATCCAAACATTTATCCATGAAAACACGGAGAAGCGGCTGGAAGAAGACACCGTGGATGTCCATACCCCAAGTTATTATTATTATATAAATTGTGTTGTTTTTCAATCAATAATTATTCTCTAAAAGTTAGTCTTCATTTTTAAAAAGCATGTTGCATGTTCAAATTGAGACGTTTTGGGGGGTTTAAATTGAGTTGATTAAATTAATTAAATTGAATTATTATTAAGTTGAATTTTTATGAAATTAATTTATTCTGAAATTATTATTATTATTAGTTGGTTAAATTATAAAATGTAATTACTATTAAGTTGAATTATTATGAAATTAATTTATTCAAAAATGATTATTGTTGATTCAATTATTAAATTGAATTATAATTAAGTTGAATTATTATTAAAATCAATTTATTCTAAAATTATTGATTAAATTATTAAATTGAATTATTAAGTTTAATTATTATGAAAATAATTTATTCTAAAATTATTATTAGTTGATTAAATTATTACATTGAATTAAGTTGTATTGTTATCAAATTGATTTATTCTAAAATGATTATTAGTTGATTAAATTGAATTATTATTAAGTTGAATTATTATGAAATGTATTTATTCTGAAATTATTAGTTGATTAAATTATGAAATTGAATTATTACTAAGTTGAATGATTATTCAAATCAATAACAGTATGTGGAATTAAATTATGGAATGGATTATGTAAAGAAGTTAAAAATTGTACTGACATGATCCAGTTTAAGAGGTTGTTTAAATTAATAGTGCTTACAAAGTACAAAGAAGAAGAATTATGAGAAAAACTTCCAACCTTATTGAAAATATTCTTCATCTCAGTATGTTAATAATGACTGAATTAATTAATTACATATTACAAACTGTTGTATATACTAATTCATAGATGTTATTTTATTATATAAAAAGGTCAGTAAATGATTTTATATAATTGTAAATGCTTTGAAGTGAGAAAGGGGTAGGATTAAATAAGCTTTGCTTCTTCCTACTCCTTTTCGGGCATGATGTAAATGAAATGATATGAAATTGTGTGATGTATTATGATGTAAATGTGTTCATGTTCGAAATAAACTAAAAGAAAGAAAATAAAGAAATAATTTATCCTAACATTATTGATTAAATTATTAAATTAAATTATTAAGTTGAATTATTATGAAATTAATTTATTCTAAAATTATTATTAGTTCATTAAATTATCACATTGAATTAAGTTGAAATATTATCAAGTTGATTTATTTTAAAATTATTAGTTGATTAAATTGAATTATTATTAAGTTGATTTATTATTAAATTTATTCTGAAATAATTATTAGTTGATTAAATTATTACATTGAATTAAGTTGAATTATTATCAAATTGATTTATTTTAAAATTATTACTTGATTATATTGAATTATTATTAAGTTGATTTATTATGAAATAATTGATTCTAAAATGATTATTAGTTGATTAAATTATTACATTGAATTAAGTTGAATTATTATCAAATTGATTTATTTTAAAATTATTATTAGTTGATTAAATTGAATTATTATTAAGTTATTATAAAATTACTGTTTTTATATAAAATTCAATATCATATTGAATGAATCTAAAATTATAATTGATTAAATATATATTTTTTAATTCATTATACTCCAAATATTAGTGTTTTGAGTTGAGAACAGCGTCACACAATCAATTACAGGCAGAAGTTGAAGTACTACTGCAGTATTTGTGGACACAATTGCCCTTGCTCATGAACACATTATGATGGGACTGTAGCTGGTGGTTACCACTCCGTACAGCAGTTGGCATGGTGACACAACTCATACACCTGGTCTAACAGAGAATACAAAGATGTCACAGGGAGGCTCAGTGTTGCCAACTTAGTGATTTGAACATGAAACGCGTATCGCTCTTCTTAACGCTCTTCATGAAACGCGTATCGCTCTTCATATTTGTGTTGCTTTTGTGCCCATTCAGCAATAATGCTGACCCCTCATGCCACAAGTAGATTGCAGTCCTGCAGGAAACACTCTGTTTTTCTTATCTCAGATGTGACCTTTGTGCCCGTTTCCACGGCGACGGGACGCGTGGAGGTGGACGATGTCCTGGCGGCTGTGCGCCCCAACACTTGCCTGGTGTCCATCATGCTGGCCAACAACGAGACGGGCGTCATCATGGTAGGAACACCTGACTTGAAAACCTTTCTTCAGGTCATGCCGTCACGGACCTGTGCAGACTTTTTCACATTTTATTTATTTCAGGTCACATTTTAAAAAAAATATATATATAATTTTTAAATTAGTTTGTATATTTCATTTGATTATTTTCTTTTTTTCGTTGAATTTTTCACTTTATTTTATTAGTTATATTTTTAATTATTTGTACTTTTTATTTGTATTTCTTCTTATTTTATTTTTTGTATTTTAAAATGTATTTATTTATTTATTTATTTTAACATTATGATTCATTTATTTTATTATAATTGAAACATTTGGGTTTTTTATCTTTTTTTTAGTATTATAATTTATTTATTAATTTACGCATTTTTTAATTGTAATTTTTTATCATTATTTAAGTATATTATTGTTTTCTATATTTTCTTATTTTTTATTTTTACCTTGTTTGTTTTTCTCATTTCATTTTCTCATATATATTTTTAAATTTATTTGTTATATTTTATTATTATTTTAATGTTATTATAATTTTGGTGGTTTTATTTATTTAACATTATTGTAATTTAGTTGTATTTATTTTATTTTTATTTTTATTATTTGTAGTTTTTATTTTTACTTATTTTATGTTTTAATAATTTTATTTTGTTATTTTCATTTCATAATTTTCAGTTTATATTTTTCATAATTTTTTCTTTTTAATAGTTTATATTATATTTTTTGATGTTATGAAATTTCTTCATGTATTAATTGTATTTGATGACCACTGTTCTGTGCACCTTCCAAGTCTGACTAGTGTCATAAATTAAACCTAATATTACAATAAAAACATCCCCAGTATATAAAAAATTAAACCTAATATTAAAATAAAAACATCTCCAATATGTCATAAATTAAACCTAATATTAAAATAAAAACATCCCCAATATGTCATAAATTAAACCTAATATTAAAATAAAAACATCCCCAATGTGTCATAAAATAAACATATTAAAATGAAAACATCCCCAATATGTCATAAATTAAACAAAACATTGAAATAACAACATCCCCAATATGTCAAGTTAAACCTAATATTAAAATAAAAACATCCCCAAAGTGTCATAAATTAAACCTATTAAAATAAAAGCATCCCCAAAGTGTCAAAAATTAAACACAATATTAAAATAAAAACATTCCCAATGTGTCATAAATTAAACCTAATATTAAAATAAAAACATCCTAAAGTGTCATAAATGAAAGCTAATATTAAAATAAAAACATCCCCAAAGTGTCATAAATTAAACACAATATTAAAATAAAAATGTCCCAAGGTGTCATGAATGAAAGCTAATATTAAAATAAACACATCCCAAAGTGTCATAAATAAAAGCTAATATTAAAATAAAATCATACCCAAAGTGTCATAAATTAAACATAATATTAAAATTAAAACATCCCAAAGTGTCATAAATGAAAGCAAATATTAAAATAAAAAGATACCCAAAGTGTCATAAATTAAACATGATATTAAAATGAAAACATCCCCAAAGTGTCATAAATTAAACATAATATTAAAATAAAAACATCCCCAAAGTGTCATAAATTAAACATATTATTAAAATAAAAACATCCCCAATGTGTCATAAATTAAACCTATTAAAATAAAAACATCCCAAAGTGTCATAAATTAAACATAATGTTAAAATAAAAACATTCCCAAAGTGTCATAAATTAAACATAATATCCAAATAAAAACATCCCCAAAGTGTCAAAAATTAAACCAAATATTAAAATAAAAACATCCTCAAAGTGTCATAAATTAGACCTAATATTAAAATAAAAACATCCCAAAGTGTCATAAATTAAACCTAATATTAAACTAAAAACATCCCCAAAGTGTCATAAATTAAACCTAATATTCGAATAAAAACATCCCCAATGTGTCATAAATTAAACCTAATATTAAAATAAAAGCATCCCAAAGTGTCATAAATGAAAGCTAATATTAAAATAAACGCATCCCAAAGTGTCATAAATGAAAGCTAATATTAAAATAAAAACATACCCAATGTGTCATAAATTAAACATAATATTAAAATAAAAACATCCCAAAGTGTGATACATGAAAGCAAATATGAAAATGAAAGCAAAGTGTGATAGATGAAAGCAAATAAGAGTGTCATGTGACTGCAGCCGGTGCGTGAAGTGTGCCAGAGAGTCCAGGTTCTGAACCAGCGAAGGCACGTGAGAATCCTGCGTCACACTGACGCTGCTCAGGCTGTGGGCAAGATCCCCGTGGACGTGTCTGATCTGGGCGTGGACTACCTCACCATCGTGGGTCACAAGGTCAGTCGGGAGACTTCCTGCACTCCAACACTTTTCCCCGCCGCTAACATTTGGATTCATTTCCAGTTTTACGCGCCGAGGATCGCTGCCTTGTTTGTCAAGGGCCCCGGGGCCACCACGCCGCTCTACCCCATGCTCTTTGGCGGCGGACAGGAGAGGAACTTTAGACCGGGGTAATGTCCTCACTCAGGGTTTGATATTGGAACATCTTTGTACGTTTTGATCCGATGTCAGCATCCTTGTAATACTTTCTTATGTTCGAAAAGGTTTGATCGAGTGAAACGAGTCAAACTTGGAAAAACACTAACCTATTTATTACTCACCGCTGTCTTTAAGTTGAAGTGGAGTGGTCAATGTTGATGCGAACACATTTGTTACTGGACACTTTCTAATACTATACTTATATGATAGCTGTAATAGATATTGTCCAGTTACTACGCTGTTGTGTGCTTAGCTGTTGTGTAGCTGCTAGTAGCCTATAGCCTGGCATGTTTGTATATGACTTGACTAAAATGGAAGAAATGATTAGCATTTTTTTAAATTATTTGTATTTGATCAATATGAGAAGCTTTTAGTTTGGACTATCTGTGCATGAAACATGAAACAATTCTGCTCTCTGGAACGTTGCAGCACTGAAAACACACCAATGATTGCTGGACTGGGGAAGGTAAGTTTGCTCACCTTTTAATCGTCATTAAGTGTGACAGGTGACACTAAAGTATTGTGTGTGTTCTTGTGTTTCTACCCTTCTTGACACGTGAAGAAGGAAAAGTAGCTTCCATATGAGGAGGTGTGAACAAGTTAGGACATGAATCATGGTCCCAATAACATTGCATCTAATAGAGAGCCAAAAACTAGAGTCCGTGAACATTGCTCCAAAGTCAGGATTTTTGTTTGATTTAATGTGCAAAAAAAAGCAGTCTTTTTCTCACAATGTGTCGACTTTTTTGTTATAAAATTGGGAACAATTTCTCATATTCTTTCTGTTTCTGTAATGTTGCAATATTTTCTCGTAAAATTGTTACCTTTTTATGTAAAATGATTACTTTCTAATGCAAAATGGTGACGTTTGTCGTATAAAATTCTGACTTTTATCACAATATTGCCAATTTTTTTGTTCTTGTCAAAAAGTGACATTTTTGGAGTAAAATGATGACTTTTGTTATCATTTTGCCAAGTAAAATTCCGATTATTATTATAATAATGCCAAAATTTTAAATTTTTCTTATAAAATTGTGACTTTCGTAGAGTAAAATTATGACTCTTTTCAAAAAATTGCCTAAATTTTAAGCTTTTCTTGTAAAATTGCGACTGTTATTGAGTAAAATTCCAACTTTTATCATAATATTGCACAAATGTTCCGTTTTTCTTGTAACATTTTTGACTTGCGTTGAGTAAAATTCCGACTTTTATTCTAACACTGCTAAAGTTTTTCTTGTGAAATTCCAACTAATTTTTCACAACAAGTTTTTTTATATATTTGCATAGTATGTATATATTATTAATGTTGTAAATACACATCTTTATATATCTAGAAAGGCTGGTCCTAAAGAAGTAGCCATTTTTCTCAGGTCTCAAGAAGGTAACAAATACAAGAATGTGTGTGTGTGTGTGTGTGTGTGTGTGTGTGTGTGTGTGTGTGTGTGTGTGTGTGTGTGTGTGTGTGTGTGTGTGTGTGTGTGTGTGTGTGTGTGTGTGTGTGTGTGTGTGTGTGTGTGTTGTATTTGTACCCTTCTTGAGACATCAACAAGGAAAAGTAGTTTCCATATGAGGAGGTGTGAACAAGTTAGGACCAAAATCATGGTCCTAATACGGAAAACCATTGCATCTAATAGAGAGCCAAATACCAGAGTCCGTGAACATTGCTCCAAAGTCAGGATTTTTGGTTGATTTAATGTGCACACAAAAGTAAACATCTGTGGTCCCTGACTCCTTTGTCATCGGCCTTAATATCTCATTTGCACCCCTGGTTGTCAAAATGAGGGTGGTCCCAAAAAGGAGGGATTTTTCAAATTGACTGTGTGTCGCTTTTGAAATTGCTCCCCCTCTGGTCAACATATGAAATAACAAGTGTGTGTAAAAATGTGAAGTGCTCCCCCTCCAAAATTAATAACAAAAAACTAAATAAATATGTATACAGAGACATACTGTAATAACTTGAAGTAAATAATGAAGATTAAAAACCAATTACAAACAAAAAATGTATTAAAAATTTTTTTTAACTAAAAGTCTTTCTCACAAAATTGGGAACAATTTCTCATATTCTTTGTTTTTCTGTAATGCAATATTTTTTTCGTAAAATTATTATTAATGTAAAATTATTAATTTTTAATGCAAAATGGTGATGTTTGTCATATAAAATTCAGACTTTTATCACAATATTGCCAATTATTTTGTTGTTGTAAAATAGTGACATTTTTTGAGTAAAATTATGACTTTTGTCATCATTTTGCCAAGTAAAATTCCGATTATTATTATAATATTGCCGAAAATTTTACATTTTCTTATAAGATTGTGACTTGTCGAGTAAAATGACGACTCTTTTCATAAAATCGCCAACATTTTACAGTTTTCTTATAAAATTGTGACTTTTGTCGAGTAAAATGACGACTCTTTTCATAAAATTGCCAACATTTTAAGCTTTTCTCGTAAAATTGCGACTGTTATTGAGTAAAATTCCAACTTTTATCATAATATTGCACAAATGTTCCGTTTTTCTTGTAACATTTTGACTCGCGTTGAGTTAAATTACGACTTTTATTATAACACTGCCAAAGTTTTTCTTGTGAAATTGTGACCTTTTTCTTGTGAAATTCAAACTCATTTTTCACAACAAGCTTTTTTTATATTTGCATAGTATGTATATATTATTCATGTTGTAAATACACATCTTTATATATCTAGAAAGGCTGATGAATGTCAGAAATACAAGTGTGTGTGTGTGTGTGTGTGTGTGTGTGTGTGTGTGTGTGTGTGTGTGTGTGTGTGTGTGTGTGTGTGTGTGTGTGTGTGTGTGTGTGTGTGCTCTATTGTATACTTGAGCCACTTTTTATATATATTTATATTATTAAAGAGCGGGACAGGAGGACACAAACGTTAGCAACCCCTAGCATATCTATGTGAGCTACATGCTAACATTACATGTTGACATCATGCTAGCGCCGTTAGCATATTCTCTGTAACTCTAACCATACAATAACATACCATTAAAGAACGGGACAGGGGGACTTAAACGTTAGCAACACTAGCATAGCTATGCTGACTACATGCTAACATTACATTTTAACGTCATGCTAGCTTAGCATATTCACTGTAGCTCGACAACGACAACATTAAGGAGCGGGACAGGAGGACAAATATCTCGACTACTGCAACGCACTTCTTGTCGGGATCCCCAGCAAGAACATACAAAATCTGTGTAAGATTACAAGTCTGTGGAACGCTCTCCCTGGCCACCTGAGGGCACCACAGACTGTGAATGCTTTTTAAAAAAGGCTTAAAAACCCATCTTTTTAAAGAAACAAAAACCTTTTGTTAGATGTATGTGTGCTAGTTCTAGCTATTAGGTTTTTATTTTATTTGACTATTTATCTTACTCGTTGGGGGCAGCTATTTGCTGTTCCAGCTTTGTGTTTTTTTAAATGCACTGTAGCACTTTGAGATTGTTTGTTCAATATAAAGTGCTTTTACAAATAAAATATATTAAATATTATTATTACAAATGTTAGCTAACATTATTAAAATATATTATTATTATTATTACAACAAATGTTAGCTAACATTACATTTTAACGTCATGCTGGCTGGCTGAACATAAACACATCTGTAGCTGACTGGCAGGCAGTTGGCAGGGCTCCATTTTAGGAAGTGTAGCGAAGCCTTTTTGCCTGAAATGACAGCAGACCTGGTTGTGTGTGCCAGGCTGCAGAGCTGGTGACCAATCACGGTGCAGCTTATGAGCGTCACATGCTGGATACAAAAGAGCACCTGGAGGAGCGGCTGAAGGTGAGTCATGTGACATCAGAGGGTTGTTGTTGTTTTATGATGGATGACTTCCTGCTCTTCAGGCCACTTTTAAAGGCAAGCTGCACTTCAACAGCCATTTTGCGGGCTCCGAGTGCCTTCCCAACACGTGCAACGTGTCCCTGCTGGGTGCAGGCCTACAGGGCTGGCGGGTGTTGTCGCACTGCCACAAGCTGCTGGCCAGCGTAGGCGCCGCCTGCCACTCGGACCGTGGAGACAGGTAACCCACCTCGGTCCCGCTGGGCTCCCCCCGCACCCTCACTCCCGCCTCTCGTCCCCCCAGGCCGTCCCACATCCTGCTGAGCTGCGGCGTGCGCGAGGAAGTGGCGGCCAACGCCTTGAGGCTGAGCGTGGGCAGGAGGACCTCCAGGGAAGACGTGGAGCAGGTGGTGGAGGACCTGGAGAAGGCCGTGAAGCACTTGGAGCAGACGGAGTAGATCTGGCTGCAACACCCTTTTTGTCAAAGATGGCAGAAGAACTCTTCTAGTTTGGATTGTTCCTCCTCCGCCTCCTCCTCCAGAGAGAACTTCATGTATCAGGACTCGCTCTCGTACGGTCAATGGAGATTTGGAGTCCAGTTGTGGTGGTCGTACATCTGCAGGAGGTTAGTGAGGTGTGTTCTGGTCGTACATCTCCAGGAGATTGGTGAGGTGTGTTCTGGTCGTACATCTCCAGGAGATTGGTGAGGTGTGTTCTGGTCGTACATGTCCAGGAGGTTGGTGAGGTGTGTTCTGGTCATACATCTGCAGGAGGTTGGTGAGGTGTGTTGTGCATCAACATCCACAATTAGAAGGCTGGGATTGACTTTTCTTTCATTCTAAATGTGATTTTTGTCAATAAAAATAACATTTTTAATAATGTTCCAGTCTGTGGAACGCTCCCCCTGACCACCTGAGGGCACCACAGACTGTGGATGCTTTTAAAAAAGGCTTAAAAACCTTTCTTTTTAAAAAAGAACTTTTTTTAGACATATGCATACTAGTTCTAGCTATTAGGCTGTTCTAGTTTGTATTTTTATTTATTTTTCTTATCTTTTTATTTTTATTTTTTTTAATACACTGTAGCAATTTGAGGTTATTTACTCAATGTAAAGTGCTTTTTACAAATAAAATATTATTATTATTATTATTTTTACAAAAACGCAAAATGCTACAAAACACAGAAGAACATGAAGGCAAGGGACAAAAACACCCACAGGTCATGTGGTAATAATCCACATCATAATCTATATGATAATAATCTATATGATAATCTAAATTATAATAATCGACATCATAATCTATCATAATAATCCACATGATAATAATACATATGATAATCTATATCATAATAATCCACATCATAATAATCTATATAATAATCCACATCATAATAATCTATATAATAATCCACATCATAATACACATAATCTATATGATAATACATATAATAATATATATCATAATAATCATAATCTATAAAATAATAATCCACATCATAATAATCTATATCATAATAATCATAATCTATAAAATAATAATCCACATCATAATAATCTATATCATAATCATAATCTATAAAATAATAATCCACATCATAATAATCTATATCATAATAATCCATATCATGTTACTTTTCTGCAGAAGAGAACTTTGTTCCTTCATTTTCTGTCTCCTTCTTTTCCTTCATGTGGTCATCATGTCATCATCATGTGATTATCATGTCATGTGGTCATCATGTGATCATCAAGTCATAATGTGATCATCATGTCAGCATTATGTCACCATGTGGTCATCGTGTGATTATCATGTGGTCATCATGTCATCATCTGGTCATCATGTGATCATTATCTGGTCAAGTGGTCATCATGTCATCATCATGTCATGTGATTATCATGTGGTCATGTCATCATGTAATCATGTGATCATCATGTGATCATCATGTGATTATCATGTGATTATCATGTGATTATCATATCATCATGTGGTCATGTCATGTCATCATGTGATTATCATGTCATCATGTGGTCATGTCATGTCATCATGTGATTATCATGTCATCATGTGGTCATGTCATGTCATCATGTGATTATCATGTGATTATCATATCATCATGTGGTCATGTCATCATGTGATTATCATGTCATCATGTGGTCATGTCATGTCATCATGTGATTATCATGTCATCATGTGGTCATGTCATGTCATCATGTGATTATCATGTCATCATGTGGTCATGTCATGTCATCATGTGATTATCATGTCATCATGTGGTCATGTCATCATGTGATTATCATGTGATTATCATATCATCATGTGGTCATGTCATGTCATCATGTGATTATCATGTCATCATGTGGTCATGTCATGTCATCATGTGATTATCATGTCATCATGTGGTCATCATGTCATGGCATCATCATGTCATCATCATGTGATTATCATGTGGTCATCATGTCTTGTGATCATCATGTCATCATCATGTGATTATCATGTGGTCATCATGTCTTGTGATCATCATGTCATCATCATGTGATTATCATGTGGTCATCATGTCTTGTGATCATCATGTCATCATCATGTGATTATCATGTGGTCATCATGTCTTGTGATCATCATGTGGTCATGTCATCATCTGGTCATCATGTCATCTGGTCATGTAATCATGTGATCATCATGTGATTATCATGTCATCATGTTGTCATCATGTCATGTCATCATCATGTGATCATCATGTCATGTGATTATCATGTCATCATGTGGTCATGTCATCATCTGGTCGTCATGTGATCATCATGTGATTATCATGTCATCATGTGGTCGTCATGTCATCATCATGTGATCATCATGTCATCATGTGATCATCACTCCCACTACCACACCTTAAATTGGAGTCCTTAATCTCGTTATATATGGAAATATAATGACAATAAAGTCCATTCTATTCTATTCATTCTATTCTATGTCATCATGTGGTCATCACGTGATCATCATGTGGTCATCATGTAATAATCATATTTCGTGTTGATGGTGTGAATATTTAGTGTTGATAGTGTAATAATTATAATAATATAAAAAAAATGCAATCTATAAAAATTCAGTTTCTAAGAATTCAGGTACAACAATTTAATGTGTCAAAAAAAAATCAGTGTATACAAATTTAAAGTCTAAAAATTCAGTGTAGAAATATTCGGTGTAAAATAAAAAATCAGTGTAAAAAATAATTAATTGTATAAAATTAAGTCTAAAATTCAGTGCAAAAAAATAAATGAATGTATAAGAAAATCAGGGTACAAAAATTAAGTGTAAAAAATCAATGTATAAGAAAATCAGTGCAGAAAAATTTTAGTGTATAAAAATTCAGAGTAAAACATTTGGTGCAGAAATATTTGTTGTTTCAAAAGTCAAGACCCACTTCTGGTAATTAGAGACTGAAGCACCTGATTGGCTGGTTGGGAGACACGATCGATTGCTTCTGTCTGAATTGACAGGAAGTGAGTCCTGAGTTTTGAATAGTCTTCTGACAAACTTTTATACAAGATTTTTGAAGGAAAAAAAAGACACACAATGAAGAAGCAAGTCAGCAGCACCTGAGGAGATGACCATGGTCTTCCCTGGCAGATGGTCCTCCCTGGAACATGACCACGGACCAGCAGAAGTCAGCAGCACCTGAGGAGATGACCATGGTCTTCCCTGGCAGATGGTCCTCCCTGGAACAAAGGAGAGACTAATTAGTCTTGACCACGCTCAGAGCGCCAGCCTGCCAGCTGAGGGCCGATCGGTTTTCTCCGGCTCGGGTGGAAGGCCTGAGTCTGTCACGAGATCCACAAGGTCAGGTTTCAGAGTTTTCAGCGGCCCCAGGCCCGGAAGCGGCAACACAATCCATGGCGAGGAGCTTGGTCTTCTGGCGCACCTTTGACTGCTGCTCTGACCGCTCACCTTCTGGTCCGGCAAAGGATCCCCGGCACGTTAGAAGACCAGGTCAGCTGGATCCCTGGCACACAGAGGACCAGGTCAGCTGGATCCCTGGCACACAGAAGACCAGGTCAGGTCGAAGTGGGACTCTCAGCTGTGTCAGTGGGGGAAGGGGGGGCAGCGTGGACCCTAGACCAGAACTATCAGGGTTTCCTGCAGCGCTTTGTTGTTAAAGCGTCCGCCTTAACAACAAAGAGCCACCGCCTAAACTAAAGTCTTTTTTTATTTATTAATTTTTTTAAATGTTGTATTTATTTTTTAAAAAAAATAATTTTGGCCTCTGAATGAGAGGTACTGGGTTCGAAACCCACTCGAGTTGACAGCATTTTGTGCCACCTCATCATACTTTACTGAGCCAGGACTCCTCGATTACATTCGTGTATGGACCAAAATCTTATCTTCACAAGACTGACGATAGCCCAGACTGTTGAATTAGGACAAAAGGTACTAGGTTCGAACCCCACTCCGGTTGGCAGTATTTTCTTCCACCTTATCATACTTTAATGAGCCAGGGGTCGTAGATAACATTTGTGTATGAAAAGAAATCTATTCTTCACAAGACCAAGGATACCTCAGTGGTTAAGACTGCTTACTTGAAACGAGAGGCACTGGGTTCGAACCCCACTGTAGTTGACAGCATTTTGTTCCACCTCATCATACTTTACTGAACCAGGAGTCCTCGATTACATTTGTGTATGTAATACAATCGTTTGTTCGCAAGACCCAGGATAGGCCAAGGGTTAAGACTGCTGACTGGGAATGAAAGGTACTGGGTTCAAACCCCACTCTGGTTGATGGTATTTTGTTCTACCTCATCATACTTTACTGAGCCAGGAGTCCTCGATTACATTTGTGTATGAAAAAAAATATCCTCTCCACAAGACCCAGACTGTTGACTCAGGTTGAAGGGTGCTGGGTTGTAAACGTTCAATTATTTTTTCAGTTTCAGATTTTTTTTTAGTTTAAATATATATATTTTTTACACGCAAAAATTATTTTTAACACGTAAAAAAAAAATGTTTTTTCCAACTTCAGATTGTTCTTTTTCAGTTCAAAGTATTTTTTTACACCTTGCAGATATTGATTTTTAAGATTAAAATTGTGTTTTTTACATGTTCGTTTATTTTTTTCAGTTTCTGATTTTTTTTTCTTGGTTTAAAATATTTTTTACCCTTTGCAGCTTTGTATTTTTAAGATAAACATTTTTTTTACACGTTCATTTATTTTTTTCAGTTTCTGAATTTTTTTTGCTTTAAATTTTTTACACCATGCAGGTTTTTTTTTTGGTTTTTTTTAAATATTAAGATTACAATGTAATTTTTTTTACATGTTCATTTATTTTTTCCAGCTTTAGATTTTTATTTTTTGGATCAAAACATTATTTTATTTTTTTACACGCAAAAATTATTTTTAACATGTAAAACAATTTTTTTTCCAACTCCACATTGTTCTTTTTCAGTTTAAAGTATTTTTTTTCACACCATACAGATATTGATTTTTAAGATTAAAATTGTGTTTTTTACATGTTCATTTATTTTTTTCAGTTTCTGATTTTTTTTCCCGAAAAAATTATATTTTTTCCACGTCCATTTAGTTTTTTTCAGTATCAAATTTTTCTTTCTTGGTTTAAAATATTTTTTACACTTTGCAGGTTTTTATTTTTAAGATTAAAACATTTTTTACACGTTCATTTATTTTTGCAGTTTCAGATTTGTTTTTAGTTTAAATATATATATAGTACAAAATTGTTTTTCCAACTTCAGATTGTTCTTTTTCAGTTTAAATTATTTTTTTTACACCTTGTAGATATTGATTTTTAAGATTAGAATTGTGTTTTTTACATGTTCGTTTATTTTTTTCAGTTTCTGATTTTTTTTCCCCGTATAAAATGTTATTATTTCCACGTCCATTTATTTATTTTCAGTTTCAAATTTTTCTTTCTTGGTTTAAAATATTTTTTACACTTTGCAGCTTTGTATTTTTAAGATACTTTTTTTTTTTACACGTTTATTTATTTTTTTCAGTTTCTGAATTTTTTTTTACTTTAAATTTTTTTTTACACCATGCAGGTTTTTTTTATTTTTTTAAAAAAAGATTAAGATTACAATGTAAATTTTTTTACATGTTCATTTATTTTTTCCAGCTTTAGATTTTTATTTTTTGGATCAAAACATTATTTAATTTTTTTACACGCAAAAACTATTTTTAACATGTAAAACAATTTTTTTTCCAACTCCACATTGTTCTTTTTCAGTTTAAAGTATTTTTTTCCACACCATGCAGATATTGATTTTTAAGATTAAAATTGTGTTTTTTACCTGTTCATTTATTTTTTTCAGTTTCTGATTTTTTTTCCCGAAAAAATTATATTTTTTCCACGTCCTTTTATTTTTTTTCGGTATCAAATTTTTCTTTCTTGGTTTAAAATATTTTTTACACTTTGCAGGTTTTTATTTTTAAGATTAAAACATTTTTTACACGTTCATTTATTTTTTCAGTTTCAGATTTGTTTTTAGTTTAAAAATATATATAGTACAAAATTGTTTTTCCAACTTCAGATTGTTCTTTTTCAGTTTAAAGTATTTTTTTTACACCTTGCAGATATGGATTTTTAAGATTAAAATTGTGTTTTTTACATGTTCATTTATTTTTTCCAGTTTCGGATTTTTTTTCCCATATAAAATGTTATTATTTCCACGTCCATTTATTTATTTTCAGTTTCAAATTTTTCTTTCTTGGTTTAAAATATTTTTTACACTTTGCAGCTTTGTATTTTTAAGATAAAATTTTTTTTTACACGTTCATTTATTTTTTTCAGTTTTTGAATTTTTTTTTACTTTAAATTTTTTTTTACACCATGCAGGTTTTTTTTATTTTTTTAAAAAAAGATTAAGATTACAATGTAATTTTTTTTACATGTTCATTTCTTTTTTCCAGCTTTTTAACATGTAAAACAATTTTTTTTCCAACTTCACATTGTTCTTTTTCAGTTTAAAGTATTTTTTTTTTCACACCATGCAGATATTGATTTTTAAGATTAAAATTGTGTTTTTTACATGTTCATTTATTTTTTTCAGTTTCTGATTTTTTGTCCCGAAAATTTTTTATTTTTTCCACGTCCATTTAGTTTTTTTCAGTATCAAATTTTTCTTTCTTGGTTTAAAATATTTTTTACACTTTGCAGGTTTTTATTTTTAAAATTAAAACATTTTTTTACACGTTCATTTATTTTTTTCAGTTTCAGTTTTGTTTTTAGTTTAAATATATATATAGTACAAAATTGTTTTTCCAACTTCAGATTGTTCTTTTTCAGTTTAAAGTATTTTTTTACACCTTGCAGATATTGATTTTTAAGATTAAAATTGTGTTTCTTACCTTGTTCATTTATTTTTTTCAGTTTCTGATTTTTTCCCGAAAAAAATGTAAACATTTTTTACACATTAATTTATTTGTTTTCAGTTTTAGATTTTCCATTGTTATATACAAATATGATTTTTCCCACCTCAATTTATTTTAGATTTTCCTTTTTCACAATGACTTTTTTTTTTTTTTACACGTTCATGATTTTTTCTGTTTCATATTTCAGACCTTTAGTTGAAATAGTCAATATTCTTACCATGATTTGTGTTATGAAACATGTTGACCCTCACCACTCTTGGCCTGGTGTGGTCTCTGATGTCACAGCTGAGGTTGAAGTTGCGTCATAAAACCCTGACGGGTGTTGTTGGTGCCCGTGTCACATGGTCTTCCCTCAGCTGAGAGTCCTTCCGGGATCCCGAGTGGAAAAAGTCCACGTCAGGAGAAGAAAGGTCTCTTTTGGAGTGCTCCGCTGATACCTCCTGCTGGCGCTTGGCGCGTGAATGACATTGGCGGCCATCCTATCCTTTCCCCTTTGAATTATTCACGCCTCACGTCCTCCCGGGGATGGATTGTTGATTGTTCTCCATGGTGTTGGAGGAGCACATCTTCACCGCTGCGGCCGCCTCAACACGCAAGGATCTGACACTGGAGGAGCAGAAAGGTGGGTGGCTTTCACTTCTTCTTCTTCACCTCCTTCAGTCTCCTGGGGACTTCCCTGGCAGCTCCACCTAATCCTGCATGCGCTTCACAAATCTTCAGGGCGGAACAAAAAAAGTATTTGTTACAGCCTTATTCCAAAATAGAATACATTCATTCGTATCCTCAAAATTCTACACATAATACCCAAAACAGGCCCAGAGCATAATACTACCACCACCATGCTTGACGGTATACGTGGTGTTCCTGGGATTAAAAGACCTCACTTTTTCTCCTCCAAACATATTGCTGGGTATTGTGGCCAAACAGCTCCATTTTTGTGTCATCTGACCACAGAACTTTCCTCCAGAAGGTCTTATCTTTGTCCATGTGATGTCAGATGAAACAAAACAGTTGACATACAAGTCTATGTCAACTTTTTCCCCACTGTATAATTTTTTATTTATTTTTTACTCATTGTTGTTGACTACTTTAAGAAGTAGTGGTCTTATGAATATGACATTTTAGGGCAGTATGACAGGCAGTGCATCTGGAAAAGTATTCACACATTTCCTTGTGTTACTTTTATTTCTACATTCTACACACATTACTCTATCATGACAATGGGAAAAGTTATTCGGATGATTTTTTACACATTTGAAAATGAACAATTATTTTACATTTTTCTTTTTAGATTCAAATATCATTTTTTACATGTTCATTTTTCTTTGCCAGAATAAGATATTATGTTTTAAATATTCATTTTTATTTCCAATTTCAGATGTTTTCCTTTTTCAGCTTAAAACTTTTTTTTTTACACGATTCAAAAAAATTTTTTTGAGCTTTTTCTTTCAGATTAAATTATGATTTATTTACACCTGATTTTTTTTTTCAGTTTTATATTTTTTTTTTTTACGTGCTCATTTATTATTTTTAGTTTCGGATTTTTATTTTTAAATTCAAAATATAATTTTTTAACAGATTCATTGATTTTTTTCTGTTTTAGATTTTTTTTCCAGAATAAAATATACATTTTTACATGTTCATTTTTTTTTTTCAGTTTCAGATTTTTATTTTCCAGATTTTTTTCAGCCCCCTTGCCCTCAAATTGAAATACAACTGAGAACCTGATTATTAAAAATGAAAAAGCTCTTTGCTCAACACTTAGTTGATGCACTTTGGCAGCAATCACAGCCTCAAGTGTTTTTGAACACGCTGCCACCATCTTGGCACACCTATCTTTGGGCACTTTCTCCTCTTGCAGCACCTGTCAAGCTCCATCAGGTTGAATTTATTCCAATATAGAATAAAATGTGTAAAAAGAAAAGCACTGTGAGTAGTTATGTACATGTTATTTTTTACATTTAGTTGGGGTTTTTTAATTAAAAAAACAAACAAAAAAAACACTTTCACATAGTCATTGCAGGGTATTGTGTGTGGAATTTTCAAGACTAAAATGAATTTATTCCATTTTGGAATAAGGCTGTAACATTACAAAATGTGGAAAAAATTAAGCACTGTGAATACTTATGCTCGTTTTGTAAAAAAAAACTATTTCCACAGTCATAACTCATTACAGGGTATTGTGTGTAGAATTTTGAGGACAAAAATTAAGCACTGCGAATACTTATGCTTGTTTTTTTTTGGTTTTTTTAATTAAAAAAACCCCCCACAAAAACAACTTTTTCACACATTCATTACAGGGTATTGTGTGTGGAATTTTGAGGACAAAAATTAAGCACTGTGAATACTTATGCTTGTTTTTTTGGTTTTTTTTATTTAAAAAAAAAACGAAAAAAAAACTTTTTCACAGTTATTACGGGGTATTGTGTGTAGAATTTTGAGGACAAAAATTAAGCGCTGTGAATACTTATGCTTGTTTTGTTTTTTTCGTTTTTTTAATTAAAAAACAACACCAAAAAAAACTTTTTCACACAGTCATTACAGGGTATTGTGTGTAGAATTTTGAGGACAAACATTAAGCGCTGTGAATACTTATGCTTGTTTTGTTTTTGTCGTTTTTTTAATTTAAAAAAACAACAAAAAAACAACTTTTTCACAAAGTCATTACGGGGTATTGTGTGTAGAATTTTGAGGACGAAAATTAAGCACTGTGAATACTTATGCTTGTTTTTTTTGTTTTTTTTAATTTAAAAAAAAACTAAAAAAAACTTTTTCACAGTCATTACGGGGTATTGTGTGTAGAATTTTGAGGACAAAAATTAAGCGCTGTGAATACTTATGCTTGTTTTGTTTTTTTCGTTTTTTTTAATTAAAAAACAACAACAAAAAACAACTTTTTCACATAGTCATTACCGTATTGTGTGTAGAATTTTGAGGACAAAAATTAAGCACTGTGAATACTTATGCTTGTTTTGTTTTTGTCGTTTTTTTTATTTAAAAAAACAACAAAAAAACAACTTTTTCACATAGTCATTACGGGGTATTGTGTGTAGAATTTTGAGGACAAAAATTAAGCGCTGTGAATACTTATGCTTTTTTTTTTTTTTCTCCTTTTTTTTAATTAAAAAACAGCAACAAAAAACAACTTTTTCACATAGTCATTACCGGATATTGTGTGTAGAATTTTGAGGACAAAAATTAAGCGCTGTGAATACTTATGCTTTTTTTTTTCCCCCCGTTTTTTTAATTAAAAAAAGAACAAAGAAAAAACTACTTTTTCACATAGTCATTACCGGATATTGTGTGTAGAATTTTGAGGACAAAAATTAAGCACTGTGAATACTTATGCTTGTTTTGTTTTTGTCGTTTTTTTTATTTAAAAAAACAACAAAAAAACAACTTTTTCACATAGTCATTACGGGGTATTGTGTGTAGAATTTTGAGGACAAAAATTAAGCGCTGTGAATACTTATGCTTTTTTTTTTTTTTCCCGTTTTTTTTAATTAAAAAACAGCAACAAAAAACAACTTTTTCACATAGTCATTACCGGATATTGTGTGTAGAATTTTGAGGACAAAAATTAAGCGCTGTGAATACTTATGCTTTTTTTTTTTCCCCCGTTTTTTTAATTAAAAAAAGAACAAAGAAAAAACAACTTTTTCACATAGTCATTACCGGATATTGTGTGTAGAATTTTGAGGACAAAAATTAAGCGCTGTGAATACTTATGCTTGTTTTTTTTTCTTCGTTTTTTTAAATTAAAAAAAAACAACAAAAAAACAACTTTTTCACACAGTCATTACCGGGTATTGTGTGTAGAATTTTGAGGACAAAAATTAAGCACTGTGAATACTTATGCTTGTTTTTTTTGTTTTTTATTTTAAAAAAAAAAAACGTTTTCACAGTCATTACGGGGTATTGTGTGTAGAATTTTGAGGACAAAAATTAAGCACTGTGAATACTTATGCTTGTTTTTTTGTTTGTTTTTTTATTTTTTTTAAAAAACCGTTTTCACAGTCATTACGGGGTATTGTGTGTAGAATTTTGAGGACAAAAATTAAGCGCTGTGAATTCTTACGCTTGTTTTTTTTCCGTTTTTTTTTATTTAAAAAAACAACAACAAAAAAACTACTTTTTCACATAGTCATTACCGGGTATTGTGTGTAGAATTTTGAGGACAAAAATTAAACGCTGTGAATACTTATGCTTGGTTTTTTTTCCCTTTTTTTTAAAATTAAAAAACAACAAAAAAACAACTTTTTCACATAGTCATTACCGGGTATTGTGTGTAGAATTTTGAGGACAAAAATTAAGTGCTGTGAATACTTATGCTTTTTTTTTTTTTTTTAATATATTTTTTCAAACTATAAAAAAAAAACTTTTTCACGTAGTGTGTAGAATTTTGAGGACAAAAATTAAGCACTGTGAATACTTATGCTCGTTTTTTTCCCCCCGTTTTTTTTATTTAAAAAACAACAAAAAAACAACTTTTTCACATAGTCATTACGGGGTATTGTGTGTAGAATTTTGAGGACAGAAATTAAATAGTGTGAATACTTATGCTTGTTTTTTTGTTTTGTTTTTTTTATTTAAAAAAGAAAAACTATAAAAAAAAACTTTTTCACAGTCATTACTGGGTATTGTGTGTAGAATTTTGAGGACAAACATTAAGCACTGTGAATACTTATGCTTGTTTTGTTTTAGTTTTTTATTTAAAAAAAAAAAATTTAACAATTTTTTTTCACAGTCATTACAGGGTATTGTGTGTAGAATTTTGAGGACAAAAATTAAGCACTGTGAATACTTATGCTTGTTTTTTTTTCTTCGTTTTTTTAAACTAAAAAACAACAACAAAAAAACTACTTTTTCACATAGCCATTACGGGGTATTGTGTGTAGAATTTTGAGGACAAAAACAAATGTATTCCATTTTGGAATAAGGCTGTAGCGCAGTGAATGCTTTGTGGACGCAAGGTGTGTGGCATGTCTTCCACAGCCCCCAGGGGGCGCCACACATGTCATTTAAAGTCCCAGGAAATGATGAGAGAAACAAACACTTGTTGACTTGGTCATCACTCGACTCCTCTTGCTGACCTGACATGTGAGAGGACGTGTACTTACACCACAGACGAGTGTGAGAGTGTGTGTAAGTGTGTGTGTGTGTGTGTGTGTGTGTGTGTGTGTGTGTGTGCTCTTGTATTTCTAGCCTTCTTGAGACATGAAGAAGGAAAAGTATCTTCCATATGAGGAGGTGTGAACAAGTGATGACATAAATCAATAACATTGCATCTAATAGACAATGTCTCATTTGTGGTGACATCTATCAAAATGAGGGTGGTCCCAAAAAGGAGGGATTTTTCACATTGACTGTGTGTCGCTTTTAAAAGTGCTCCCCCTCTGGTCAACATATGAAATAACAAGTGTGTGTAAGAAATTGAAATGCGCCCCCTTTTTGGCCAAAATGTATTTAAAAAAATAAAATAAATATGTATATAGAGACATGCTGTAATAACTTGAAGTAAATAATAATAATAATAAAACCGTTTACAAACAAAAAATAAAATAAAAACTAAATTAACTAAAAGCAGTCTTTTTCTCACAATGTGTATTTTTTCTTGTAAAATTGTGAAAAATTTCTCATATTCTTTCTGCTTCTGTAACATTGCAATATTTTCTCATAAAATTATTACTTTGTATGAAAAATCATTACTTTTTAATGCAAAATGGCGACATTTGTTGTATAAAATTCTGACTTTTATCACAATATTGCAAATTGTTTTTGTTGTAAAATAGTGACGTTTTTTTTTTAAGTAAAATTATGACTTTCGTCATCATTTTGCCGAGTAAAATTCCAATCGTTATTATAACATTGCCAAGATATTAAAGTTTTCGTCTAAAATTGTGACTTTTGTCGAGTGAAATGACGACTTTTCATAAAATTGTCAAAATGTTAAGCTTTTCTTGTAAAATTGCGACTGCCTTTGAGTAAAATTCCAACTTTTATCATAATATTGCACACATGTTCCGTTTTTCTTGTAAAATTTTGACTTGCGTTGAGTAAAATTAATTACTTTTATTATAATGCTGCCAAAATTCCAAGTTTTTCTTGTGAAATTGGGACCTTTTTCTTGTCAAATTCCAACTCATTTTTCACAACAAGCTTTTATTTATATTTGCATAGTATGTATATATTATTAATGTTGTAAATACACATCTTTATATATCTAGAAAGGCTGGTCCTAAAGAGGGAGGCATTTTTCTCAGGTCTCAAGAAGGTAACAAATACAAGAATGTGTGTGTGTGTGTGTGTGTGTTCTTGTATTTCTGCCCTTCTTGAGACATGAAGAAGGAAAAGTATCTTCCATATGAGGAGGTGTGAACAAGTGATGACATCAATCAATAACATTGCATCTAATAGACAATGTCTCATTTGTGGTGACATCTATCAAAATGAGGGTGCTCCCAAAAAGGAGGGATTTTTCACATTGACTGCGTGTCGCTTTTAAAAGTGCTCCCCCTCTGGTCAACATATGAAATAACAAGTGCGTGTAAGAAATTGAAATGCGCCCCCTTTTTGGCCAAAATGTATTTAAAAAAATAAAATAAGTATGTATATAGAGACATACTGTAATAACTTGAAGTAAATAATGAAGATTAAAAACCAATTACAAACAAAAAATTCAACAAAAAAAGAACTATCAAAGTAGTCTTTTTCTCACAATGTGTCAAATTTTTCTTATAAAATTGGAAACAATTGCTCATATTCTTTCTGTTTCTGTAATATTGCAATATTTTCTCGTAAAATTATTACTTTTTTATGTAAAATTATTACTTTTTAATGCAAAATGGCGACATTTGTCGTATAAAATTCAGACTTTTATCACAATATTGCCAATTTTTTTTGTTGTTGTAAAATAGTGACATTTTTTTTGAGTAAAATGATGACTTTTGTCATCATTTTGCCGAGTAAAATTCCAATCGTTTTTATAATATTGCCAAGACATTAAAGTTTTCGTATAAAATTGTGACTTTTGTGGAGTAACATGACGACTCTTTTCATAAAATTGCCAAAATGTTAAGCTTTTCTCGTAAAATTGCGTCTGTTATTGAGTAAAATTCCAACTTTTATCATAATATTGCACACATGTTCAGTTTCCCTTGCAACATTTTGACTCGCGTTGAGTAAAATGACGACTTTTATTAGTTTTTCTTTTGAAAGTGTGACCTTTTTCTTGTGAAATTCCAACTCGTTTTTCACAACAATCTTTTTTATATTTGCATAGTATGTATATATTATTAATGTTGTAAATACACATCTTTATATATCTAGAAAGGCTGGTCCTAAAGAGGGAGGCATTTTTCTCAGCTCTCAAGAAGGTAACAAACACACAAGAATGTGTGTGTGTGTGTGTGTGTGTGTGTGTGTGTGTGTGTGTGTGTGTGTGTGTGTGTGTGTTGATAATAACCAAATGCCAGTGTGTCCAATCAAACACACACACACACTAGAAGTAGTAGTTGGGGAGCTCCCAGGACTCCCAGGACGGGTCGCAGTGGAAAAAGTAGTCCAGAAAACAAAAGGTGTTGCATAAAAAGTCCCGGGCTGGCGTTCAGAGAACTGGACGGCGAGCCAAGAGTCCGTGAAGGCTCGGGCCAGCTGTGCAGCAGCAGCGAGAGCCGAGGAGAACATCTCTTCAGAAGAAAACATTCCTGCTTTGGAATGTGAGTGGACTGATTGATGATTGCAGGCCGCCGGGGCTGATACTGGAAGTCCGTGGTCAACAGGAACAGGAAGTGTGGCAGCGCAGACGTCTCCGCCTCCACGGCAACATGGACACCTTGCAGGTGCTTCTCCTCTACAGTGGAACCTCCATTTACAAACTTAATTGCTTCCTGAACAGGGTTTTCGAACCGAAAACTTCATATCGTGAAGCAACTTTCTCCATTAGAAACAATGTAAATATGAATAATTGGTTCCAGCCTCCACCAAACTCCATATTTTAGTGAAGACACTTTCAACTAGGGCTGTCCAAAGTTTTTTTAACGGGCGATTAACGCATTTGGGCCCTTTTTGACCCTCAAGCCGTGCCGTAGCGGCGGGAACTCGGCTGCAGGACACCTGCAGCTGATGAGCCGCTAGTGAGCAGAAACGGACAAAAGAAAGTCTACCTCATGGAAATATATCAGGTTCAAAGGTAAAATTAACAAGTTGTTCTCCTGACAAAAAATGATTATTTTTCACCGTGAGAAGAGCAAACACCTGCTGTGCGCGTCGTACTAGAGGTGGGTGGTGCTTCACTTCCATGTTCACATGACAGTTAAGGTGCAGTGATGACATAACATTTACATTACACAGTGATTCCCTCCTTCTTTCCACGCTGGTCTGCAGTCTTTTTGGGACTCAAGTCCAGTTATCAAAATGGACAAAACTTGTCAGAAGGCCAAAAAAAAAACACGTTAAAGTTCTGACGAGTGACTTTTTTGGTGTCTTTTCATTGAACAATGAACATACACAAATATGAGGCACCTCCAATACAACACAACACAATACCATACAACAGAACACGATACAACACAACACTCAACATCAGGCACATAATAAATCAAATGAAAACAATTCTCATACAAACAAAAAACTGCCAAAGAAAACAAAAGAAACAACACAGAATCTTTGGGTGTCCCACGATTCGATTCAATATCAATTCTTGGGGTCACGATTCGATTCAAAATCGATTTTTGTTCAATTCAACATGATTTTTGATTCAAAAACGATTTTTTCCCGATTCAAAAGGATTCTCTATTCATTCAATACATAGGATTTCAGCAGGATCTATATATATATATATATATATATATATATATATATATATATATATATATATATATATATATATATATATATATATATATATATATATATATATGTATATATATATATGTGTATGTACAGTATATATATATATATATATATATATATATACACATATATATATATATATACACATATATATATATATATATATATATATATATATATATATATGTGTGTGTATATATATATATATATATATATATATATATATATATATATATATATATATATATCTATATATCTATCTATCTATCTATCTATCTATCTATATATATATAAGGTTTCTGTGGTTTATCCGTTATACGGAATATACGTTAGGTCAGGAAAAACACAGAGGCTATATCATCCCTACAAGCCTGTTTCGCCGGTTTCTCCTAAAGAGCAGGGGGGGGGGAAAAATCCCCTGAAGAGCAGAGAAACCTGCAAAAACAGGCTTGTAGGGATGAAACAGCCTCTGTGTTTTTTCCTGACCTAACGTATATACAGATATATATCTACATACATAAATGCTGCGCCCTGCTTTTTGCCTGCAGGCGCGGCCCAAAATGATACAGACCAGGTTTGTACAAGGAGGTCTAGTTTGTAAATGGAAAAGTCCCTAAATGGAGGTTCCTCTCTTCATGTGCACGTTACAAACCCTCAAAGCGAGCTAAGACGTTTCCTTTTCCCAGCGGCCCGACAGCGAGGAGGCGAGATCCCCTCAGCCGCCTGCACCTTCTGCTCCACCCACACCACCTTCACCTTCTGCTACACCCACACCACCTTTACCTTCTGCACCGCCCACAATAGAGAAGACGTCAGGTAAGATGTTTGGCCAAGAGGCACCTGGGGGGGGCGTGAGAAGATGTTTTGTGTCGGTCCTTCAAGGTTTGAAGCCGGCCGGGAGTCACAAGAGAACTCCGCCCGACGCCAACCTCCTCGCGGGGGGGAAACTCCTGGGCGACATGAAGTCCGTGGCGTCGCTCAAAGACTCGCCGCTGTCGGCCGTCTTCACGGGACACGCCGTAAGTCAGCGACCGTCCGCCGCGCCTTTTTTTTGGCCTTTGTCCGCCCCCGTCAGCGTGTGACCCCCGCAGAGCAAGATGGTGGTCCTGCCCAGCGAGCAGGCCAACCTGGCCGACATCGACCACCTGGTGCCCACCCACGATCAGAAGGGGCGGCCCATCGCCGAGTGGAAGAGGCAGGTGATGGTGAGACAGCTGCAGGCCCGGCTGCTGGACGAGGAGGACCAGAGGAGGAAGGTCAAGCTCTTCTACTCTCTCTTACTTATTGCGATATACCGTCGTGGTCAAAAGTGTACATACACCTGTAGAGAACATAATGTCATGGCTGTCAGAATAGTCAAAATGCTAGCATGCTAACATTAGCACGCATCATGTAGCAAAATATGACTAAGGTGTTTACCCACAAAAATTAGCTAAAAGAAAGCTAGCATAACAAGTACCATTCGACAAGTAACAAAATATTTGATGCCGAGGTGTATTCCTGCAAAATAGCTAGCATGCTAACAATACTATGCTAACAATAGCTTACAGTTAGCATTAATGAGATACAAATATATATGACACTGAGGTGATACTTGCTAAATGAGCTAAAAAAAATCCAGCCTGCTAATGTTAGCATGCTAAAATGCTAACTACAAAATGTAAACCCATAAAATTAGCTATAGGAAGCTAGCATACTATCGTCAGCATGCTAACAGGTACCATTCGACAAGAAAAGAAAATATTTGATGCCGAGATGTATTCCCGTAAAATTAGCAAAATAGCTAGCATCCTAACAGTATTATGCTAACAATAGCTTACAGTTGGCATTATTGAGATACAAATATATATGACACGGAGGTGTATAATTGCTAAATGAGCTATAAAAAAAAATCCAGCCTGCTAATGTTAGCTTGCTAAAATGCTAACTGCATCATTGCTTCAAGTCAATAAATATATTACTCTGAGGTGTGTACCTGAAAGAATTGTTAAAATGCTAGCATGCTAACATTAGCATGCATCAAGTAGCAAAATATGACTAAGGTGTTTACCCGCAAAAATTAGATAAAAGAAAGCTAGCATATTAACTAACGTAAGCATGCTAACAGGTACCATTCGACAAGTAACAAAATATGTATTCCTGCAAAATTAGCAAAATAGCTAGCATGCTAACAGTACTATGCTAACAATAGCTTACAGTTAGCATTAATGAGATACAAATATATATGACACTAAGGTGATACTTGCTAAATGAGCTAAAAAAAAATCCAGCCTGCTAATGCATGCTAAAGTGTTTACTGCAAAATGTAAACCCATAAAATTAGCTAGCATACTATCGTCAGCATGCTAACAGGTACCATTCGACAAGAATCAAAATATTTGATGCCGAGATGTATTCCTGCAAAATGAGCAAAAAAGCTAGCATTTCTAACAGTACTATGCTAACACGCTAACAATAGCTTATAGTTAGCATTAGTGAGATACAAAAATATACGACACTGAGGTGATACTTGCTAAATGAGTTAAAAAAAATGTTGGCATGCTAAAATGCTAACTGCATCATGTGTCAAGTACCAAAATATGACTGAGTGCAAACCCAGAAAATGATCTAAAGAAAGCTAGCACACTATCGTTAGCATGCTAACAGGCATCATTCGACAAGTAACAAAATATTGGATGTTTATATACTTGATATTCCTGCAAAATGAGCAAATAAGCTAGCATGCTAACATTAGAATTGTTAAAAGATGCCGCACTTTAAAGTATATACAGTACAAGATATAGCCTACTTTCCTAAAGATGCTACGTGTGCGTGTGTCAGGAGAACGGCAAGCGGTTGGCCAAAGTCAAGTGGCGTTACTCGCAGGCCCACAACGCCATCCTGGGTCCGTCCGGCGAGCTTCTGACGGAGCACGACCTGGTCTACCTGGAGCAGCAGATCGCCAGCGTGGCCCTGCGGCGCCACTGCGAGGACTACGAGCTGGAGTTGGCCCGGCTGGCCGACCAGCTGCGCCACATCCTGCCGGCGCCCGTGGTCAACATCAGCGTCAACACCCAGTGCCGCAACTTCGGCAGCCAGGTGGCGCTGCCCGTGTGGTGCGGCCGCATCTCGGGCATCGTGAGGAGCATGTCGCTGCTCATGAGCAACCTGAGCGACCCGCCCTACTGCAAGATGCCCGACACCGACCTCGTGGCCGTCTTCTCGCAGGCGCCCCGCAGACCGGACTCCACCAGGGGGCGCCGGGAGAGGATCGAAGACGAGATCCAGCAGTTCGGCGTCTCTGTGAGGACGCTCAAGTCCAACTTTGAGACGCAGGACTCGGCCGAGGACGAGGACGAGGACGCCTGCCGCGCCGCGGCTCCGCCGGACGCCAGCGAGTCGGACTCACCGCCTCGAGTCTCCGACGCGACTCCCGGGACGGACCAGAAGAGCGGCGTGGAGAAGGTTTCAGGGGTTGTGGAGACCACCAGCCTGCGCAAGGAGCGCATCGTGGTGCTCTTCTTGGGCCACTGGAAGAAGTCCGCCTACTCCGTGACGCTCAAGAGGAAGACCAGCGGCGGCGCGGAGGCGAGTCTCGACGGACGTGGTCCTGAGGACGGTGCTCAGTCCAAGATGATGAACAGTTCTCTGGCACACTTCTTCAAGCAGAGGAGTGCCGTCAACAAGATGCTGGGGAACTGGAGGAACATGATCTCCAGGGGGCCTTCCAGCCAGCTCCCACGGTACGTCCACACCAATTGCAGAATGAGCAGGCCCATGTTGCAGCAATTAGACCCATCCCAAAGTGTTTTTCAGGCAGCAATTAGACCAATCCCAAAGTGTTTTTCAGGCAGCAAGCCTATGTTGCAGCAATTAGACTGATCCCAAAGCGTTTTAGAGGCAGCAGGCCCATGTTGCAGCAATTAGACCGATCTCAAAGTGTTTATAAGGACGCAGGCCCATGTTGCAGCAATTAGACTGATCCCTTAGTGCTTTACACACAGCAGGCCCATGTTGCAGCAATTAGACTGACCCCAAAGTGTTTTACAGGCAGCAATTAGACCGATCCCAAAGCGTTTTAGAGGCAGCAGGTCCATGTTGCAGCAATTAGACTGATCTCAAAGTGTTTTTCAGGCATCAGGCCCATGTTGCAGCAATTAGACCAATCCCAAAGTGTTTTTCAGGCAGCAAGCCTATGTTGCAGCAATTAGACCAATCCCAAAGTGTTTTTCAGGCAGCAGGCCCATGTTGCAGCAATTAGACCGATCCCAAAGTGTTTTTCAGGCAGCAGGCCCGTGTTGCAGCAATTAGACCGATCCCAAAGTGTTTTTCAGGCAGCAATTAGACCAATCCCAAAGTGTTTTTCAGGCAGCAGGCCCGTGTTACAGCAATTAGACCGATCCCAAAGTGTTTTTCAGGCAGCAATTAGACCAATCCCAAAGTGTTTTTCAGGCAGCAAGCCTATGTTGCAGCAATTAGACTGATCCCAAAGCGTTTTAGAGGCAGCAGGCCCATGTTGCAGCAATTAGACCGATCTCAAAGTGTTTATAAGGACGCAGGCCCATGTTGCAGCAATTAGACTGATCCCTTAGTGCTTTACACACAGCAGGCCCATGTTGCAGCAATTAGACTGACCCCAAAGTGTTTTACAGGCAGCAATTAGACCGATCCCAAAGCGTTTTAGAGGCAGCAGGTCCATGTTGCAGCAATTAGACTGATCTCAAAGTGTTTTTCAGGCATCAGGCCCATGTTGCAGCAATTAGACTGATCTCAAAGTGTTTTTCAGGCATCAGGCCCATGTTGCAGCAATTAGACCAATCCCAAAGTGTTTTTCAGGCAGCAAGCCTATGTTGCAGCAATTAGACCAATCCCAAAGTGTTTTTCAGGCAGCAGGCCCATGTTGCAGCAATTAGACCGATCCCAAAGTGTTTTTCAGGCAGCAGGCCCGTGTTGCAGCAATTAGACCGATCCCAAAGTGTTTTTCAGGCAGCAATTAGACCAATCCCAAAGTGTTTTTCAGGCAGCAGGCCCGTGTTACAGCAATTAGACCGATCCCAAAGTGTTTTTCAGGCAGCAATTAGACCAATCCCAAAGTGTTTTTCAGGCAGCAAGCCTATGTTGCAGCAATTAGACTGATCCCAAAGCGTTTTAGAGGCAGCAGGCCCATGTTGCAGCAATTAGACCGATCTCAAAGTGTTTATAAGGACGCAGGCCCATGTTGCAGCAATTAGACTGATCCCTTAGTGCTTTACACACAGCAGGCCCATGTTGCAGCAATTAGACTGACCCCAAAGTGTTTTACAGGCAGCAATTAGACCGATCCCAAAGCGTTTTAGAGGCAGCAGGTCCATGTTGCAGCAATTAGACTGATCTCAAAGTGTTTTTCAGGCATCAGGCCCATGTTGCAGCAATTAGACTGATCTCAAAGTGTTTTTCAGGCATCAGGCCCATGTTGCAGCAATTAGACCAATCCCAAAGTGTTTTTCAGGCAGCAAGCCTATGTTGCAGCAATTAGACCAATCCCAAAGTGTTTTTCAGGCAGCAGGCCCATGTTGCAGCAATTAGACCGATCCCAAAGTGTTTTTCAGGCAGCAGGCCCGTGTTGCAGCAATTAGACCGATCCCAAAGTGTTTTTCAGGCAGCAATTAGACCAATCCCAAAGTGTTTTTCAGGCAGCAGGCCCGTGTTACAGCAATTAGACCGATCCCAAAGTGTTTTTCAGGCAGCAATTAGACCAATCCCAAAGTGTTTTTCAGGCAGCAAGCCTATGTTGCAGCAATTAGACTGATCCCAAAGCGTTTTAGAGGCAGCAGGCCCATGTTGCAGCAATTAGACCGATCTCAAAGTGTTTATAAGGACGCAGGCCCATGTTGCAGCAATTAGACTGATCCCTTAGTGCTTTACACACAGCAGGCCCATGTTGCAGCAATTAGACTGACCCCAAAGTGTTTTACAGGCAGCAATTAGACCGATCCCAAAGCGTTTTAGAGGCAGCAGGTCCATGTTGCAGCAATTAGACTGATCTCAAAGTGTTTTTCAGGCATCAGGCCCATGTTGCAGCAATTAGACCAATCCCAAAGTGTTTTTCAGGCATCAGGCCCATGTTGCAGCAATTAGACCAATCCCAAAGTGTTTTTCAGGCAGCAGGCCCATGTTGCAGCAATTAGACCGATCCCAAAGTGTTTTTCAGGCAGCAGGCCCGTGTTGCAGCAATTAGACCGATCCCAAAGTGTTTTTCAGGCAGCAATTAGACCAATCCCAAAGTGTTTTTCAGGCAGCAAGCCTATGTTGCAGCAATTAGACTGATCCCAAAGCGTTTTAGAGGCAGCAGGCCCATGTTGCAGCAATTAGACCGATCTCAAAGTGTTTATAAGGACGCAGGCCCATGTTGCAGCAATTAGACTGATCCCTTAGTGCTTTACACACAGCAGGCCCATGTTGCAGCAATTAGACTGACCCCAAAGTGTTTTTCAGGCAGCAATTAGACCAATCCCAAAGTGTTTTTCAGGCAGCAAGCCTATGTTGCAGCAATTAGACTGATCCCAAAGCGTTTTAGAGGCAGCAGGCCCATGTTGCAGCAATTAGACCGATCTCAAAGTGTTTTTCAGGCAGCAATTAGACCAATCCCAAAGTGTTTTTCAGGCAGCAGGCCCGTGTTACAGCAATTAGACCGATCCCAAAGTGTTTTTCAGGCAGCAATTAGACCAATCCCAAAGTGTTTTTCAGGCAGCAAGCCTATGTTGCAGCAATTAGACTGATCCCAAAGCGTTTTAGAGGCAGCAGGCCCATGTTGCAGCAATTAGACCGATCTCAAAGTGTTTATAAGGACGCAGGCCCATGTTGCAGCAATTAGACTGATCCCTTAGTGCTTTACACACAGCAGGCCCATGTTGCAGCAATTAGACCGATCCCAAAGTGTTTTTCAGGCAGCAATTAGACCGATCCCAAAGTGTTTTACAGGCAGCAATTAGACCGATCCCAAAGTGTTTTTCAGGCAGCAGGCCCGTGTTGCAGCAATTAGACCGATCCCAAAGTGTTTTACAGGCAGCAATTAAACCGATCCCAAAGTGTTTTTCAGGCAGCAGGCCCATGTTGCAGCAATTAGACTGACCCCAAAGTGTTTTTCAGGCAGCAGGCCCATGTTGCAGCAATTAGACTGACCCCAAAGTGTTTTACAGGCAGCAATTAGACCGATCCCAAAGTGTTTTTCAGGCAGCAAGTCTATGTTGCAGCAATTAGACTGATCCCAAAGCGTTTCAGAGGCAGCAGGTCCATGTTGCAGCAATTAGACCGATCTCAAAGTGCTTTATAGGCAGCAGGCCCATATTTGCAGCAATTAGACTGATCCCAAAGTGTTTTTCAGGCAGCAGTTCTTCTCCCCGGAGCAGTTCCTTCCCCGCGTGGACGGCGTGCCCATGGAGTACGACCACCTGACCCTGGACCTCTTCATGCTGGGCTACTTCCACATCCTGGAGCTGGAGCTGCCGGTGGACGAGCGCAAGATGAGACACCTGCTGTGCTTCGAGGTGTTCGACCACGTGGGCAGCTTCCCCTGGGAGCTGGTGAGGGACTTCCACAAGGCCGTCATGCGGGACATCCAGGCCGGGGAGCGCCAGTGGAAGGACGGCTTCCAGGACCTGAAGGCCAAGTTCTTCGGCGGCGCGGCCAGCGAGGCCCCGGCGGAAGCGGAGACGAGGCGCCTTCCAGAGATTAGACCGCTCCCGAAAGTCATCGTGCAGACGCCCACGCCGGATGAGGGTTCGCTCCACACGGGCAGCGACATCTCCTGCTTCAGCAACGAGGAGATCTGCCAGTACATCGACAGGAGCTTCGCCTTCTGGAAGGAGAAGGAGGCGGAGATTTTTGATTTTGAATAGTCACTCATCGACCCTTTTCAACTTTGTACGCCAATTTATTATCGCTGCTTTTTTATCGCTAACGTGACTAACACGTGACTACATGGCGCCATCTTCTGGGGGAACAAGAGCGCCATCTCACCAGTCAATTCACTCAACAAGAAAGACACAATGTTGTGCAAGCACGGTGGAACCTCCATTTACAAACTCAAGATCAGGGTTCTTAAATAGAAAAGTTTGTATAGTGGAGCAAATGTCGCTAACGTGACTACATGGCGCCATCTTCTGGGGGAACAAGAGCGCCATCTCACCAGTCAATTCACTCAACAGGAAAGACACAATGTTGTGTAAGCACAGTGGAACCTCCATTTACAAACTTAAGATCAGGGTTCTGAAATAGAAAAGTTTGTATAGTGGAGCAAATGTCGCTAATGTGACTAACATGTGACTACATGGCGCCCTCTTCTGGGGGAACAAGAGCGCCATCTCACCAGTCAATTCACTCAACAGGAAAGACACAATGTTGTGTAAGCACGGTGGAACCTCCATTTACAAACTTAAGATCAGGGTTCTTAAATAGAAAAGTTTGTATAGTGGAGCAAATGTCGATAACGTGACTAACATGTGACTACATGGCGCCCTCTTCTGGAGAACAAGAGCACCATCTCACCAGTCAACTCACTCAACAAAAAAGACACAATGTTGTGTAAGCACGGTGGAACCTCCATTTACAAACTTAAGATCAGGGTTCTGAAATAGAAAAGTTTGTATAGTGGAGCAAATGTCGCTAATGTGACTAACACGTGACTACATGGCGCCCTCTTCTGGGGAACGAGCGCCATCTCACCAGTCAATTCACTCAACAGGAAAGACACAATGTTGTGTAAGCTCGGTGGAACCTCCATTTACAAACTTAAGATCATGGTTCTTAAATAGAAAAGTTTGTGTAGTGGAGCAAAAGTCGCTAACGTGACTAACAAGTGACTACATGGCGCCATCTTCTGGGGGAACGAGAGCGCCATCTCACCAGTCAATTCACTCAACAAGAAAGACACAATGTTGTGTAAGCACGGTGGAACCTCCATTTACAAACTTAAGATCAGGGTTCTGAAATAGAAAAGTTTGTATAGTGGAGCAAATGTCGCTAATGTGACTAACATGTGACTACATGGCGCCCTCTTCTGGGGAACGAGCGCCATCTCACCAGTCAATTCACTCAACAGGAAAGACACAATGTTGTGTAAGCTCGGTGGAACCTCCATTTACAAACTTAAGATCAGAGTTCTTAAATAGAAAAGTTTGTATAGTGGAGCAAATGTCGCTAATGTGACTAACAAGTGACTACATGGCGCCATCTTCTGGGGGAACAAGAGCGCCATCTCACCAGTCAATTCACTCAACAAAAAAGACACAATGTTGTGTAAGCACGGTGGAACCTCCATTTACAAACTTAAGATCAGGGTCTTAAATAGAAAAGTTTGTATAGTGGAGCAAATGTCGCTAACGTGACTAACACGTGACTACATGGCGCCATCTTCTGGGGGAACAAGAGCTCCATCTCACCAGTCAATTCACTCAAAAGGAAAGACATGATCTTGTGTAAGCACAGTGGAACCTCCATTTACAAACTTAAGATCAGGGTTCTTAAATAGAAAAGTTTGTATAGTGGAGCAAATGTCGCTAACGTGACTAACACGTGACTACATGGCGCCATCTTCTGGGGGAACAAGAGCGCCATCTCACCAGTCAATTCACTCAACAAGAAAGACACAATGTTGTGTAAGCTCGGTGGAACCTCCATTTACAAACTTAAGGTCAGGGTTCTTAAATAGAAAAGTTAGTATAGTGGAGTAAATGTCGCTAACGTGACTAACACGTGACTAACACGTGACTACATGGCGCCATCTTCTGGGGGAACAAGAGCGCCATCTCACCAGTCAATTCACTCAAAAGGAAAGACATGATCTTGTGTAAGCACGGTGGAACCTCCATTTACAAACTTAAGATCAGGGTTCTTAAATTGAAACATTTGTATAGTAGAGCAAATGTCGCTAATGTGACTAACACGTGACTACATGGCACCATCTTCTGGGGGAACAAGAGCACCATCTCACCAGTCAATTCACTCAACAGGAAAGACATGATGTTGTGTAAGCACGGTGGAACCTCCATTTACAAACTTAAAGGCCTACTGAAAGCCACTACTACCGACCACGCAGTCTGATAGTTTATATATCAATGATGAAATCTGAACATTGCAACACATGCCAATACGGCCGGGTTAACTTATAAAGTGACATTTTAAAATTCCCGCTAAACTTCCGGTTTGAAACGCCTCTGAGGATTGACGTATGCACGTGACGTCAATCATTGAAACGGAAGTATTCGGACACCATTGAAGTCAATACGAAATAGCTGTTTTCATCTCATTATTCCACAGTATTCTGGACATCTGTGTTGGTGAATCTGTTGCAATTTGTTCATTGCATTATGGAGAAAGAAGCTGAGCAAGCAAAGAAGAAAGTTGTCGGTGCGAAGTGTCTATTTTGCGAGGGAAGTCAGCAGCAACACGTACACAGCCGGCACTTCTTTGTTTACATTCCCGAAAGATGCAGTCAAGATGGAAGAACTCGGACAACAGAGACTCTAACCAGGAGGACTTTGATTTGGATACACAGTTGCGATACCGTGAGTACACAGCTGCGCTTCCAAACATTTGATCGCTTGCTATAACTAGCTCGAGCTAGTAGCTAGGAGCTAGGAGCTAGCAGTAGGATTAATTTGTGGCATATTAAATATAAGCCTGGTTGCGTTGTGGCTAATAGAGTATATATATGTCTTGTGTTTATTTACTGTTGTAGTCATTCCCACCTAAATATCAGGTCACACCCGCGCGCTTCCAAACATTTGATTGCTTGCCCGTACATGCGTGTCATGTACGTAACTTTGATTAAATATATAAGCTTTATGAACGGTGAACGGTTGTTTGGGCTGAGTGAGTGTGTGTGTTGTGCAGGTGTTTGAATTGTATTGGCGGGTTATATATACAGGATCCCGTCCATATTACCCGCTCGAGCTATAACTAGCTCGAGCTAGTAGCTAGGAGCTAGCATAGGAGCTAGCATAACAAACACGTAGGTGTTTTTATGCAGGATTAATTTGTGGCATATTAAATATAAGCCTGGTTGTGTTGTGGCTAATAGAGTATATATATGTCTTGTGTTTATTTACTGTTGTAGTCATTCCCAGCTGAATATCAGGTCACCCCCGCGCGCTTCCAAACATTTGATTGCTTGCCCGTACGTGCGTGTCATGTACGTAACTTTGATTAAATATATAAGCTTTATGAACCTTGGGTTAGGTGAACGGTTGTTTGGGCTGAGTGAGTGTGTGTGTTGTGCAGGTGTTTGAATTGTATTGGCGGGTTATATATACAGGATCCCGTCCATATTACCCGCTCGAGCTATAACTAGCTCGAGCTAGTAGCTAGGAGCTAGGAGCTAGCATAACAAACACGCAGGTGTTTTTATGCAGGATTAATTTGCGGCATATTAAATATAAGCCTGGTTGTGTTGTGGCTAATAGAGTATATATATGTCTTGTGTTTATTTACTGTTGTAGTCATTCCCAGCTGAATATCAGGTCACCCCCGGCTCTCACAGCATCTTCCCTATCTGAATAGCTTCAACTCCCCACTAGTCCTTCACTTGCACTTTACTCATCCACAAATCTTTCATCCTCGCTCAAATTAATGGGGAAATTGTCGCTTTCTCGGTCCAAATCTCTCTCACTTCATGCGGCCATCATTGTAAACAATAGGGAACTTTGCGTATATGTTCAACTGACTACGTCACGCTACTTCCGGTAGGGGCAAGCCTTTTTTTTATCAGATACCAAAAGTTGCAATCTTTATCGTCGTTGTTCTATACTAAATCCTTTCAGCAAAAATATGGCAATATCGCGAAATGATCAAGTATGACACATAGAATAGATCTGCTATCCCCGTTTAAATAAAAAAAAATTCATTTCAGTAGGCCTTTAAGATCAGGGTTCTTAAATAGAAAAGTTTGTATAGTGAAGCAAATGTCGCTTTTCCTTAAGTCCCTGCAACGTTACACATTTTGACCACTAACACTGTGTTTGAATATTTAATGAAGGGATTATTTGCTGTAACATTATTATTATTATTTGTTCTCCAATCACTCTATCACAAAAAAATAAGAGTTGTAGAAATGATTGGAAACTCAAGCCAGCCCTGACATTATGTTCTTTACAAGTGTATGTACACTTTTGACTACAACTGTATATATATATATATATATATATATATATATATATATATATATATATATATATATATATATATATATATATATATATATATATATATATATATATATATATATATATATATATATATATATTTGTATATATATATATATATAGCCCAGGGGTCGGCAACCTTTACCACTCAAAGAGCCATTTTGGCAAGTTTCACAAATTAAAGAAAGTAATGGGAGCCACAAAAAATTTTTTTAAATGAAAAACACTGCATACAAAGCTTAAATGCTTTGTGCTATGTTAACCAGGGGTCTCCGACACACGCACCGGCACACACTTTAATGTGGAAATTTGATGTTAGTGCAGCCGCAAGTTTTGAATGAATGGTGCTTGATAGCGTCATACTTGCCAATCCTCTCATTTTTCCCAACCCTCTCATTTTTCCCAACCCTCTCATTTTTCCCGGGAGACTCCCGAATATCAGGGCGTGGTGACACTGCATTTGGCGCCCTCTACAGTCTGCCCTAACAGTGTACCTGCTCGACCACACATAGATTGCAATTTCAGCTTGCTCACGTAAGTGACAGCAAGGCGTACTAACTCAGCAGCCACACATCTTACACTGACGGTACCAATACCCAGAATCCCATGCAGCACTAACTCAACCAACGCACGGAGAGGGGGGTGGGGGGGTTGATGTGTGGGGGGATTTGGTGGTAGCGGGAGTGTATAATGTAGACCGGAAGAGTTAGGGCTGCATGGGATTCTGGGTAATGGTTGTGTTGTGTTTATGTTGTGTTACGGTGGGATGTTCTCCAGAAATGTGTTTTTCATTCTTTTTTGGTGTGGGTTCACAGTGTGGCGCATATTTGTAACGTAACAATGTTAAAGTTGTTTGATACGGCTACCGTCAGTGTAAGCTGTGTGGCTGATGAGTAAGTATGCTTTGCTGTCTCCTGTGTGTGCAAGTAATAACAACATGCAACATGTGGCTGGACTGGCACGCTGTATGTAAATGCTATAGAGGACAATTACTGCAGTGCAATTAGGGCACGCCCTTTATTTAGTAATTAGAGTGTAAATAGGATTATTTTTTCCCTGGGAGTAGTCTATGAGAGACACTGAGATCCATAAGTCTCCTGGGAAAATCGGGGGGTCGGCATGTATGTAGCTGAGCCGCATCAGAGTGGTCAAAGAGCTGCATGCGGCTCCGGAGCCGTGGGTTGCCGACCCCTGATATAGCCTATACATATATATTTGTACATATTATTATATTAAGAGTATGTGAAAGTTTGACAACTACATTGTTTACTTCTGTGACGACCTCCTTAAAGTTTTGTAGTCAATCAGAAGTATGTGTCATTTTCATTTTTTTTTATGGTGAATGGATGTTTTTTTTAAAATAATAACCCCAAAGTTGTGTTGTGTTGATTGGATTGCTTTGTTTGCTTTTGCACCATGAGCAGGGAAGGTTGTTTGCATTAGGTTGTATAAGTAAATGCTGCGGATGTCAGTGTACTTGGAGCATAAATAAAAGGTACTTGACTTGATTAACTCATGTTGTACACTAGATGGCGACAAAAAGCAACATCTAAATTGAAAAGACCTTTAAATAGTCACGCATCCATACTTACTGTACACAAACATAACATCAACAGTAGGGCTGCACCACACCACACCATTCCATTGCGTTCTTGGGGGTAAACACTTCAATCACAATCCATACAAAACGATTCTCCATTCAAAATCAATCCTTTTTATTCTTTTATTTTTTTTAAAATAACATTGTGTGCCAGTTCCTTTGAAACTGTCATTGCTCAAAATTAATAATGAATCAAAATCAATGTTGTTATGAATTATTGACCTATTCAAGCCTCCAATCACATCCAATATTTCAATTTGAAATATTTTTTGGGGAAAATATGACATATTTTTTGTTTGCCATAAAAAACAACGGACAAAAAGCATAAAACAAACCAAAAAAAACAAACAAACATGAAAAGAAGCTTATAAATAACAAATAAATCTGAAAGTTGATCTAGAGATTTTGGTTTCAAAGTAAAAAAAATAAAATATATATATATAAAAAATATATATATATATATATATTTATATATATATTTTTTAGTTTTTTTTATTTTATTAGAAAAAAAAATTATATATATATATATATATATATATATATATATATATATATATATATATATATATATATATATATATATATATATATATATATATATATATATATATTTTTTTTTTTTTTTTAATTATTATTTTTTATTTTTTTAACACAGTGTGGCCCTTTTAGACCCCCAAGATTTTTAGTGGATTTTTTTTTTCAAAACTTAATTGTTAAAAAAATAATAATGAATCAAAATCAATGTTGTTATGAACTATTGACCTAGTGAAGCCTCCAATCAGATCAAATATTCCACTTTTAAAACATAAAAAAACAAAGGACAAAGGGCTTAAAAAAATACAAAAAAAAAACATGAAAAGAAGCTTATAAATAATAAATACATCTGAAGTTGATCTAGAGATTTTGGTTTCAAAGTAAAAAAAAAATTAGATAAATAAATAAATTATATATATTTTTTAATTTTATTATTATTTTTTTTTTACTTTTTTTTTTTTACTTTGACACCAAAATCTCTAGATCAATTTCAGATTGATACATATTAAAGAAAAAAAAAACTGTTAGCATGCTAACTTTTTTTTTTGTTGCTAATTTTGCAACCATTTACTCCAGAGTCATATAACTTGATACCTGATACATGTTAACTGTTAGCATGCTAACTTTTTTCTCTAATTTTGCAACCGTTTACCCCAGAGTCATATAACTTGATACCTGATACATGTTAACTGTTAGCATGCTAACTTTTTTCTCTAATTTTGCAACCGTTTACCCCAGAGTCATATAACTTGATACCTGATACATGTTAACTGTTAGCATGCTAACTTTTTTCCGCACATTTTGCAACCATTTACCCCAGAGTCATAAAATTTGCTACCTAATATATGTTAACTGTTAGCATGTTAACTTTTCCCTCCTTAATTTTGCAACCGCTTACCCCAGAGTCATGTAATTTGGTACTTGACATATGCTAACTGTTAGCATCTTAACTTTTTCCCCCCTAATTTTGCAACCGCTTACCCCAGAGTCATGTAATTTGGTACTTAACATATGCTAACTGTTAGCATGTTAAAAAATTTTTTTTTTTTTTTTTGTTGCTAATTTTGCAGCCGTTTAACCCAGAATCATGTAACTTGGTACTTGACATAAGCTAATTGTCAGCATGCTAACCTTTTTTTTTTGTGCTAATTTTGCAACCGTTTACTCCAGAGTCATATAAGTTGATACATGTTAACTGTTAGCATGCTAACTTTTTTCTCTAATTTTGCAACCGTTTACCCCAGAGTCATATAACTTGATACCTGATACATGTTAACTGTTAGCATGCTAACTTTTTTCTCTAATTTTGCAACCGTTTACCCCAGAGTCATATAACTTGATACCTGATACATGTTAACTGTTAGCATGCTAACTTTTTTCCGCACATTTTGCAACCATTTACCCCAGAGTCATAAAATTTGCTACCTAATATATGTTAACTGTTAGCATGTTAACTTTTCCCTCCTTAATTTTGCAACCGCTTACCCCAGAGTCATGTAATTTGGTACTTGACATATGCTAACTGTTAGCATCTTAACTTTTCCCCCCCTAATTTTGCAACCGCTTACCCCAGAGTCATGTAATTTGGTACTTAACATATGCTAACTGTTAGCATGTTAAAAAATTTTTTTTTTTTTTTGTGTGCTAATTTTGCAGCCGTTTAACCCAGAATCATGTAACTTGGTACTTGACATAAGCTAATTGTCAGCATGCTAACCTTTTTTTTTTGTTGCTAATTTTGCAACCATTTACTCCAGAGTCATATAACTTGACACCTGATACATGTTAACTGTTAGCATGCTAACTTTTTTCTCTAATTTTGCAACCGTTTACCCCAGAGTCATATAACTTGATACATGTTAACTGTTAGCATGCTAACTTTTTTCTCTAATTTTGCAACCGTTTACCCCAGAGTCATATAACTTGATACCTGATACATGTTAACTGTTAGCATGCTAACTTTTTTCCGCACATTTTGCAACCATTTACCCCAGAGTCATAAAATTTGCTACCTAATATCTGTTAGCATGTTAACTTTTCCCTCCTTAATTTTGCAACCGCTTACCCCAGAGTCATGTAATTTGGTACTTGACATATGCTAACTGTTAGCATCTTAACTTCCCCCCCCCCCCTAATTTTGCAACCGCTTACCCCAGAGTCATGTAATTTGGTACTTAACATACGTATTTCCTTGAATTGGCGCAGGGAAT
>NC_084757.1:611153-631539 GCF_033978785.1 Entelurus aequoreus | reverse complement strand
AAATTGGCTATTTCTGGCAATTTATTTAAGTGTGTATCAAACTGGTAGCCCTTCGCATTAATCACTACCCAAGAAGTAGCTCTTGGTTTCAAAAAGGTTGGTGACCCCTGCTTTATAGGATAGGATAGGTCTTTATTGTCATTGCACAAGTACAACAAAACTTTGTTTTCAGCACAAACCCGTTCAAGATGAGACAAACAAACAGTGTACAGGGTTACAGAACAGGAACGCTGATGGGTCGCCACAAGGCGCCCCGTAAAAGACGGGAAAAAGGTCAACGCTGGGGGAGGATGAGTGAAAACATGTGGAGATATCCAGCAACAGAGGGGAGGGAGTGGGGGGGCCATGGTGGCAGGCCGCAGCTCTCAGGCGCTGCCCATCCTTTCATCACCCCTATGGGATTTGCGGGATTAGGTACCGATCAAATTCTACCAAACGTGTACAGTAAAGTCAAACGGTACCATACCTTTGTTACATCATGCCTGGTTACAGACGCACACACTTTGGCAAGGAAACAAGCACTCATAGTGGCCTCTGGGTAATGTTGCAATTTTTCATGCCAACAAAGCAAGCATGCCTGATAGAAAGCGCTCAAAAGTAAGGCTCCACTTTTAGCTCATTGCTAATTTACATTGGATGCTGATTAGCATTAGCCATTTTTACATGGTGATTTCAACACCTCCAAATTTGGTCATTGAAAAGGTGCACTTTACAATCAAACAGCTGTTGTGTACTAAGTACAATACTTACAGTATTACCACTTTGTAGGACGCAACAAAAGACAAGAGTGGCACCGACCAGGCACCGTTTTTACCCAAAATCCAACGGTGCCATGTTACGGTTCCTGGGTTGCACGTGATATCTTCGCACTTCGACAAATGCCGATCACTCCAGCACATACTTGCCAACCCTCCCGTTTTTAGCGGGAGAATCACGGTATTCAGCGCCTCTCCCGACAACCTCCCGGCAGAGATTTTCTCCCGACAAACTCCCGGTATTCAGCCGGAGCTGGAGGCCACGCCCCCTCCAGCTCAATGCGGACCTGAGTGGGGACAGCCGTTCTCACGTCCGCTTTCCCACAATATAAACAGCTTGCCTGCCCAATAACGTCATAACATCTACGGCTTTTAGAGAGTAGAGTGCACAACAAGGAGAGAGAGTTCTTGGTTTCTTATGTGGGTTTATTGTTAGGCAGTTTCATTAACGTCCTCCCAGCGCGGTAACAACACACAACAACAGCAGTCACGTTTAGTCTACCGTAAAGCAGTTCGTCTGCAGTAAACAGCAATGTTGTGACACTCTTAAACAGGACAATACTGCCATCTACTGGATAGCCTGCAGAACACTGAAATTCAAGTATTTTATTTATATGTATAATAAAATAAAATTTAAAAAATAAATTATATATATATATATATATATATATATATATATATATATATATATATATATGTATATATATATATATATATATATATATATATATATATAGCTAGCTAGAATTCACTGAAAGTCAAGTATTTCATACATATATATATATATATATATATATATATATATATATATATATATATATATATATATATATATATATATATATATATATATATGAAATACTTGATTTGGTGAATTCTAGCTGTAAATATACTCTCCTCTTAACAACCCCCCCCCCCCCCCCCCCCCCCCCCAATCATGACACAAACATCCCTAATTGTTATAAAGCACACTGTTTATATTAAACATGCTTCACTGATTCGAGTATTTGGCGAGCGCCGTTTTGTCCTACTAATTTTGGCGGTCCTTGAACTCACCTTAGTTTGTTTACATGTATAACTTTCTCCGACTTTCTAGGACGTGTTTTATGCCACTTCTTTTTCGGTCTCATTTTGTCCACCAAACTTTTAACGTCGTGCGTGAATGCACAAAGGTGAGTTTTGTTGATGTTATTGACTTGTGTGGAGTGCTAATCAGACATATTTGGTCACTGCATGACTGCAAGCTAATCGATGCTAACATGCTATTTAGGCTAGCTATATGTACAATTGCATCATTATGCCTCATTTGTAGCTATATTTGAGCTCATTTAGTTTCCTTTAGGTCATCTTAATTCAATTTATATCTCATGACACACTATCTGTATGTAATATGGCTTTTAATTTATTGCGGCTCCAGACAGATTTGTTTTTGTATTTTTGGTCCAATATGGCTCTTTCAACATTTTGGGTTGCCGACCCCTGTCCTAGGTAATGTTGCAAAGTTAAATGGCAACAGAGAAATTGGCGTAAGGCTCCACTTTTACAAAAATACGCTAGCCTGATGCTAATATACATTGGCTTTGCTATTGACATGCTACTGATTAGCATTAGGGATATTTTACATGGCAATTTCAACACCTCCAAATTTGTTAATGGAAAACTACAACAAAGATGCACGTTCCAATCAAACAGCTGTTGTGTAATACTACAATACTTACAGTATTCACACTTTTAGGGCGCAACAACAACAAAAAACACCCACTATAAACACAACTGCCTTCTAATGTTTTGGACATGCAACTGCAACTTCATGTCATATTGATAATAAAACAAGAAACAACAACTGGACAGCAGTTATTATAATTAGCTCATTTTTAAATGTTGCTATAAAATGTGAGATTTTATTATCCAAAATTATTAATATTCATCAAAATTGGCGATGTGGACTACCGGCATCGATTGCTAGGGACCAACGCATCACTATTTAATGGCAAAGACTACTTCCTGTCTACGGCATCACACCGTAGTTACGCACCACTGCCATCTAGAGTCTTGGAAATGCAACTGCACGCAAAGTCTACTACATGATACTTGCAAATGATACTCAAAAATGTAAGAAAACAAGAGTACACAATTAACACTTATTGACACATGAACACGCACAAAAGTACAGAAGATTCGCCCGTTTAGTACTTGTATGGAGAATTTGCAAGTATTGTTGTAAATCAGATAATGTAATAAATGTGTGGTATCGAATACTACATACAATACTTTTAAGAAAATGAAGTGTCTCGTACACAATAAGTGAAAACTACTATTGGATTCCTTTTAAATCATTTGGTTTATGCCCTCAATGCCTTCTTGTATCCGGAGACTCACTACCTCATTTTGTAAACAATAATAAAAACAACTCGAAAAAATGTTGTAATAATAACTGTAAAAAACATAATAGCGATTTAAAGGCCTACTGAAATGAATTTTTTTTATTTAAACGGGAATAGCAGATCCATTCTATGTGTCATACTTGATCATTTTGCGATATTGCCATATTTTTGATGAACGGATTTAGTAGAGAAAATCTACGATAAAGTTCGCAACTTTTGCTCGCTGATAAAAAAAAGCCTTGCCTGTACCGGTAGTAGCGTGACGTCACAGGAGCTAGTATTCCTCACAATTTTCCTTTGTTTACAATGGAGCGAGAGCGATTCGGAGCGACAAAGCGACGATTACCCCATTAATTTGAGCGAGGATGAAAGATTCGTAGATGAGGAACGTTACAGTGAAGGACTTGAGAGGCAGTGATGGACGTATCTTTTTTCGCTCTGACCGTAACTTAGGTACAAGCTGGCTCATTGGATTCCACACTCTCCTTTTTCTATTGTGGATCACGGATTTGTATTTTAAACCACCTCGGATACTATATCCTCTTGAAAATGAGAGTCGAGCACGCGAAATGGACATTTAAAGTGACTTTTATCTCCACGACAATACATTGGTGACACACTTAGCTACTTAACTAACGTGATAGCATCGTTCTCAAATGAAGATAGAAACAAAAGAAATAAACCCCTGACTGGAAGGATAGACAGAAGATCAACAATACTATTAAACCATTGACATGTAACTACACGGTTACATCAACAGCCGTGCTCACCTGCGTTCCAGCGATCGACGGCCTGACGAAGGACACCCATCATCGACGAAGCTCTGTAGCATGAGCTAACGTGATAGCATCTGTCTCAAATGCAGATAGAAACAAAATAAATAAACCCCTGACTGGAAGGATAGACAGAAGATCAACAATACTATTAAACCATGTACATGTAACTACACGGTTAAAAATTCTCAGCCTGGTAAGGCTTAACAATGCTGTTGCTAACGATGCTAAGGCTAATTTAGCAACTTAGCAACCGGACCTCACAGTCACAGAGCTATGATAAAAACATTAGCGCTCCACCTACGCCAGCCAGCCCTCATCTGCCCATCAACAGCCGTGCTCACCCGCGTTCCAGCGATCGACGGCGCGACGAAGGACTTCATACGTGGGTTTGGCGGCAAGCATCGGCTAGGTGTCTGCTAAGTAAGTAGTCCTTGTTGTGTTGCTGTAAGTATTGTACTTAGCCACTAATACACCGATCGATCCCACCTACAACGTTCTTCTTTGCAGCCTCCATTGTTCATTAAACAAATTGCAAAAGATTCACCAACACAGATGTCCAGAATACTGTGGAATTTTGTCGAAGAAAACAAGAGGTTTCTGTATCGGGTCCGATGGCGTCCAACCACTTCCGTGGATTTTGTGACGTCACGCGCATAAATCATATCCAAGGGAGTTTTTCAACCGGAAGTGTGGCGGGAAATTTAAAATGTCACTTTATAAGTTAACCCGGCCGTGTTGGCATGTGTTGCAATGTTAAGATTTCATCATTGATATATAAACTATCAGACTGTGTGGTCGGTAGTAGTGGCTTTCAGTAGGCCATTAATCGCTTTAATATCATTTATTTACTAATGCTATATAGGTAGATATCGATTTTATCTAGGGATGGGTACTATTGATACGGTACCAATTCCCGGTACCTTGGAATCGATACTGGTACTCCATGGTACCCATTTTCGGAACTTTTGTTAGTAAATATAAATAGTTATTGTTAATGAAAATTAGGGATGTCCGATAATGGCTTTTTGCCGATATCCGATATTCCGATATTGTCCAACTCTTAATTACCGATACCGATATCAACCAATGCCGATATCAACCGATACCGATGTATACAGTCGTGGAATTAACACATTATTAATTTGGACAACCAGGTATGGTGAAGATAAGGTCCTTTTTTAAAATAAAATAAATAAATAAAATAAGATAAATAAATTAAAAACATTTTCTTGAATAAAAAAGAAAGTAAAACAATATAAAAACAGTTACATAGAAACTAGTAATTAATGAAAATGAGTAAAATTAACTGCTAAAGGTTAGTACTATTAGTGGAGCAGCAGCACGCACAATCATGTGTGCTTACGGACTGTATCCCTTGCAGACTGTATTGATATATATTGATATATAATGTAGGAAGCAGAATATTAATAACAGAAAGAAACAACCCTTTTGTGTGAATGAGTGTGAATGGGGGAGGGAGGTTTTTTGGGTTGGTGCACTAATTGTAAGTGTATCTTGTGTTTTTTATGTTGATTTACTTAATTTTAAAAAAAGAAATAAAAAAAAAAAGATACCGATTAAAAAGAAAAAACGATACCGATAATTTTCGGTATTACATTTTAAAGCATTTATCGGCCGATAAATGCATCTCCTAATAAAAATAAATGTTTCAATTGCAACATTTAAAAATGAGCTGATTATGATAACTTCTGTTGTATATTGCTTTATTGTCAAAAGTGGTAAAGGAATGGCTAAATCAGGCTAGAATGAAGGTTTTAGAATGGCCTTCCCAAAGTCCTGACTTTGTAAATGTGTGGACAATGCTGAAGAAACAAGTCCATGTCAGAAAACCAACAAATTTAGCTGAACTGCACCAATTTTGTCAAGAGGAGTGGTCAAAAATTCAAGCAGAAGCTTGTGGATGGCTACCAAAAGCTACTTTTGACCCAGCACATTTGCTCACATTTTCAGTAGACTCATAATAAATTCATAAAAGAAGCAAACTTCATGAATGTTTTTTTGTGAGCAACAAGTATGTGCTCCAATCACTCTATCACAACAAAATAAGAGTTGTAGAAATGATTGTAAACTCAAGACAGCCATGACATGATGTTCTTTACACGTGTATGTACACTTTTGACCGCGACTGTACAACAAATCTGTGTGGTGGTTGATCATGCATGTTAGAGAGGATCTGGATAAAGGTGTGCACGCTCATTCTATGACTGCCCACAGAAAATGCACTTGGTCTCGGAGTGCACGGGTCGAGTCAACCCGTCGGCAAGTCCCCAGCCCAACCTGCAGGAGGTGCTGTTCGTCATGGGGGGTCGTTCCCTGGACGACGAAAACTCGGACGAAGACTCGGACGAAGACGACGAGCCAAGTCTGCGCGAGAGGAGGCCGCAGCCCGGGAACTGCACCTTCTACAACACCAAGACAAGTTAGATTTCAGTCTTCTTCTTGCTCACTTCCAGGCATGTCCGAGGTTTCTCATTGTCATGCCATTGGGTTGAGTTTTTCCCTTGGATCTGAGCCCAGGATGTCGTTGTGTTTGTGCAGCCCTTTGAGACACTATATAAGTAGACATTGATTGATAAACATTCATTTCCGTGTCTAAATGATCAATTACGTGATTTTTAATAAAATAACAGCTTGTAATTATTGGGAGTCGAACGGAGAGTGTCAAGATACGGAGCTAACTTAGTTTTCTTAGCAGCATCCTCACAGGGCAACACCCAAATGAGTCCCGCGAAAACCCGTCCAACAGGAACTCGAACAATAACAAAAGTTATTGGCGGTATAGCTCGGTCGGTAGCAACTTGAGGGTTCCAGGTTCGATCCCCGGCTTCCGCCATCCCAGTCACTGCCGTCGTGCCCTTGGGCAAGACACTCCCAGTGCCACCCACACTGGTTTAAATGTAACTCAGATATTGGGTTTCACTATGTAGAAGCGCTTTGAGTCACTAGAGAAAAAGCGCTATATAAATATAATTCACTTCACTTCGAAAGTTCCCTGGGTGAGTTATGTAAACACCACTAAATCCATCCAACCAATTTAAAAAAAATAGGATCCGCAGGTGCTCACCTAAACTAGATTGCAGGACAGTTAGCATAGTTAGCATCGTCTAGCTCAGGGATGTCAAACGTACGGCCCGAGGGCCGGATCAGGCCCGCGAACAGGTTTTATCCGGCCCGTGGGATGAGTTTGCTAGGTATATAAAATTAACCTGAAATTTTGGAATGAAAGAAACAGCTGTTCTAAATGTCTCCACTGGATGTCGCAATAGCAATTATTTGTATCTTTGTAGATGATGTTACATATGTACAAAATAAACCACATGTTAGTACATCAGTCGAGGAAAATGATCAAACTACATAAATAACATCCTGTAATCTGAATTTGATATATTTTTTTAATCTTGATAGATTGAAATTTAACACCAATGAGTTGATGAACATTGATGATTATCACATAATTTATTCAGAAAATGTAAATAACGACAAATAAAGATAGAATACCATTAGCCGCAACATGTAATTGTAAAAAAAACAACAACAAAAAACATTATGATTTGTACATTTTCAGAATGTGCTTGTTCTATTTTTAAACAAAGAAAACAATCTGAAGTTGTCTTTATTTTTAAGTTATTGTGCCGTGATTTTACCAGTCCGGCCCACTTGGGAGTAGATTTTTCTCCATGTGGCCCCCCATCTAAAATGAGTTTGACACCCCTGGTCTAGCTAGTTTACTTCTTGTCCCATGGCCTTCGCTTTTGATTGATTGATTGATTGATTGAAACTTTTATTAGTAGATTGCACAGTACAGTACGTATTCCGTACAATTGGCCACTAAATGGTAATACCCGAATAAGTTTTTCAACTTGTTTAAGTCGGGGTCCACGTTCATCAATTCGTGGTACAAATATATACTATCAGCATGATACAGTCATCACACAAGTTAATCATCAGAGTATTGTGGAAGGATGCATATGTGTTTAACAGTTCTTTCTTTTTACATAGCCATGTTTAGAGTAGCTAGTACTTTTCCTTTGTTTATTCTACCAGTCTCTCTTTGTCTTCAGATTGTCTGTTTAGTGTCTTGTGTTGGAATGTGAAGACAACCCCCACGTCTCTCTCCTTATCAGTGTTGAGAGGGGAGAGATGGGGGGAAGTTGGTTTTCCCCTTGGAATGCCGGATCAACTAGAGTAGCTGATATGAATGTATTGGTTAAGCTGATCTCCTAAAGCTTTGGTATAAACTTGAAAATATTCCAATTCTGTCTTGATGGTCCTTCTTACTCAGCATATATGTCATTGAAAGAACTTTGGATTGACCAGTAACTTAGATTCCCTTGGAGGAAGAACTGGTCTGACGCAACAGTATATACATTGAATTATTTACATTATTTACAATCCGGGGGGTGGGATGTGGAGTGGGTGGGAGGGTTTGGTTTGGTTGATATCAGCACTTCAGTCATCAACAATTGCATCATCAGAGAAATGGACATTGAAACAGTGTAGGTCTGACTTGGTAGGATATGTACAGCGAGCAGAGAACATAGTGAGCTCAGAAAGCATAAGAACAAGTATATACATTTGATTACTAGAAATGCACACAATTGCAGGAAATATAGTCTTGATTTCCTGAAAGGGAGCTCACATGGCTGCACTTCCTGTCCCAATACTTTCCTCCATACATTGTCATCTCTGCTGGACTATTAATACTTTCCTCCATACATTGTCATCTCTGCTGGACTATTAATACTTTCCTCCATACATTGTCATCTCTGCCGGACTATTAATACTTTCCTCCATACATTGTCATCTCTGCTGGACTATTAATACTTTCCTCCATACATTGTCATCTCTGCTGGACTATTAATACTTTCCTCCATACATTGTCATCTCTGCTGGACTATTAATACTTTCCTCCATACATTGTCATCTCTGCCGGACTATTAATACTTTACTCCATACATTGTCATCTCTGCCGGACTATTAATACTGTCCTCCATACATTGTCATCTCTGCTGGACTATTAATACTTTCCTCCATACATTGTCATCTCTGCTGGACTATTAATACTTTCCTCCATACATTGTCATCTCTGCTGGACTATTAATACTTTCCTCCATACATTGCCATCTCTGCTGGACTATTAATACTTTCCTCCATACATTGTCATCTCTGCCGGACTATTAATACTTTCCTCCATACATTGTCATCTCTGCCGGACTATTAATACTTTCCTCCATACATTGTCATCTCTGCTGGACTATTAATACTTTCTTCCATACATTGTCATCTCTGCCGGACTATTAATACTTTCCTCCATACATTGTCATCTCTGCCGGACTATTAATACTTTCCTCCATACATTGTCATCTCTGCCGGACTATTAATACTTTCCTCCATACATTGTCATCTCTGCCGGACTATTAATACTTTCCTCCATACATTGTCATCTCTGCCGGACTATTAATACTTTCCTCCATACATTGTCATCTCTGCCGGACTATTAATACTTTCCTCCATACATTGTCATCTTTGCCGGACTATTAATACTTTCCTCCATACATTGTCATCTCTGCCGGACTATTAATACTTTCCTCCATACATTGTCATCTCTGCCGGACTATTAATACTTTCCTCCATACATTGTCATCTCTGCCGGACTATTAATACTTTCCTCCATACATTGTCATCTCTGCCGGACTATTAATACTTTCCTCCATACATTGTCATCTTTGCCGGACTATTAATACTTTCCTCCATACATTGTCATCTCTGCCGGACTATTAATACTTTCCTCCATACATTGTCATCTCTGCCGGACTATTAATACTTTCCTCCATACATTGTCATCTTTGCCGGACTATTAATACTTTCCTCCATACATTGTCATCTCTGCCGGACTATTAATACTTTCCTCCATACATTGTCATCTCTGCCGGACTATTAATACTTTCCTCCATACATTGTCATCTTTGCCGGACTATTAATACTTTCCTCCATACATTGTCATCTCTGCCGGACTATTAATACTTTCCTCCATACATTGTCATCTCTGCCGGACTATTAATACTTTCCTCCATACATTGTCATCTTTGCCGGACTATTAATACTTTCCTCCATACATTGTCATCTCTGCCGGACTATTAATACTTTCCTCCATACATTGTCATCTCTGCCGGACTATTAATACTTTCCTCCATACATTGTCATCTCTGCTGGACTATTAATGTGTGCTGTCTTTGCAGAAGAGTGGCATGAACTCCCCAACTTCCCCAACCCCAACAAGTGGGGCTTCTCCATGGTGTCTCTCAACAATGATGTCTATGTCACAGGTGTGTGTGTGACCACTGTGGGTGTGTGTGCGTGTGTGTGTGCGTGTGTGTGTGTGTGTGTGTGTGTGTGTGTGTGTGTGTGTGTGTGTGTGTGTGTGTGTGTGTGTGTGTGTGTGTGTGTGTGTGTGTGTGTGTGTGTGTGACCACAGTGTGCGTGCGTGTGACCACTGTGTGTTTGTGTGTGTGGGTGTATGTGTGTGACCACTGTGTGGGTGTGTGTGTGACGACTGTGTGTGTGTTACAGCTGTGTGTGTGTGACGAGTGTGCGTGCGTGTGACAACCGTGTGCATGTGACGAGTATGACAAGTGCGTGTGTGACGACGGTGTGTGTGTGACGACTGTGCGTGTGTGACGAGTGTGCGTGCGTGTGACGACTGTGTGCATGTGACGAGTGTGACAAGTGCGTGTGTGACGACTGTGTGACGACCGTGTGTGTGCGTGTGACGACTGTGCATGTGACGACTGTACATGTGACGACTGTGTGTGTGTGACGACTGTGTGTGTTTTACAGCTGTGCATATGTGACGAGTGTGCGCGAGTGTAACGACTGTGTGCGTGTGACGAGTGTGACAAGTGTGTGTGTGACGACTGTGTGCGTGTGTGACGAGTGTGCGTGCGTGTGACGACTGTGTGCATGTGACGAGTGTGACAAGTGCGTGTGTGACGACTGTGTGACGACCGTGTGTGTGCGTGTGACGACTGTGCATGTGACGACTGTACGTGTGACGACTGTGTGTGTTTTACAGCTGTGCATGTGTGACGAGTGTGCGTGGGTGTAACGACTGTGTGCGTGTGACGAGTGTGACAAGTGTGTGTGTGACGACTGTGTGTGTGTGTACGTGTGACGACTGTGTGTGTACGTGTGACGACTGTGTGTGTACGTGTGACGACTGTGTGCGTATGTGTGACGACCGTGTGCGTGTGACGCCTGTGTGCGTGTGACGACTGTGTGTGTACGTGTGACGACTGTGTGCGTATGTGTGACGACCGTGTGCCTGTGACGCCCGTGTGCGTGTGACGACTGTGCGTGTGTTTGACAATTGTGCGTGTGTGTGACGATTGTGTGACAACTGTGTGTGTGTGACGACTGTGTGCGTGTGACGACTGTGTGGGTGTGACAACTGTGCGTGTGTGTGATGATTGTGTGACAACTGTGTGTGTGTGTGTGACGACTGTGTGTGTGTGTGTGTGTGTGTAGACTGTACGTGTGTGACGATTGTGTGACGACTGTGTGTGTGTGTGTGTGACGACTGTGCGTGTGAGTGATGACTGTGCGTGTGTGACGACTGTAGGTGTGTGACGACTGTAGGTGTGTGACGACTAGGTGTGTGAGTGACGACTGTGCGTGTGATTGACAACTGTGCGTGTGATTGACGACTTTGCGTGTTTGTGACGACTGTGCGTGTGATTGACGACTGTGCGTGTGATTGACGACTGTGCGTGTGGTTGATGACTGTGCGTGTGGTTGACGACTGTGCGTGTGGTTGACGACTGTGCGTGTGGTTGACGACTGTGCGTGTTTGTGACGACTGCGTGTTTGTGACGACTGTGCGTGTTTGTGACGACTGTGCGTGTTTGTGACGACTTTGCGTGTGATTGACGACAGTGCGTGTTTGTGACGACCGTGCGTGTTTGTAACGACTGTGCGTCTGATTGACGACTGTGCGTGTTTGTGACGACTGTGCGTGTTTGTGACGACTGTGCGTGTGATTGACGACTGTGCGTGTTTGTGACGACTTTGCGTGTGATTGACGACTGTGCGTGTTTGTGACGACTGTGCGTGTTTGTGACGACTGTGCGTGTTTGTGACGACTGTGCGTGTTTGTGACGACTGTGCGTGTGATTGACGACTTTGTGTGTGATTGACGACTGTGCGTGTTTGTGACGACCGTGCGTGTTTGTGACGACTGTGCGTCTGATTGATGACTGTGCGTGTTTGTGACGACTGTGCGTGTTTGTGACGACTGTGCGTCTGATTGACGACTGTGCGTGTTTGTGACGACTGTGCGTGTTTGTGACGACTGTGCGTCTGATTGACGACTGTGCGTGTGATTGACGACTGTGCGTGTGATTGACGACTTTGCGTGTTTGTGACGACTGTGCGTCTGATTGACGACTGTGCGTGTTTGTGACGACTGCGTGTTTGTGACGACTGTGCGTGTTTGTGTCGACTGTGCGTGTGATTGACGACTTTGCGTGTGATTGACGACTGTGCGTGTTTGTGACGACCGTGCGTGTTTGACGACTGTGCGTCTGATTGACGACTGCGTGTTTGTGACGACTGTGCGTGTTTGTGATGACTGTGCGTCTGATTGACGACTGTGCGTGTGATTGACGACTGCGTGTTTGTGACGACTGTGCGTGTTTGTGATGACTGTGCGTCTGATTGACGACTGTGCGTGTGATTGACGACTATGCGTGTTTGTGACGACTGTGCGTCTGATTGACGACTATGCGTGTGATTGACGACTGTGCGTGTTTGTGACGACTGTGCGTGTGTGTGACGACCGTGCGTGTGTCGACCGTGCTTGTGTGTGACGACTGTGCGTGTGTGTGTGTGACGACTGTGCGTGTGTGTGAAGACTGTGTGTGTGATGACTGTGCGTGTTTGTGATGACTGTGCGTGTGTGACAAATGTGTGTGTGTGTGACGACCGTGCGTGTGTGTGATAACTGCGTGTGTGACGACTGTGTGTGTGTGTGACGATTGTGTGTGTGTGTGTGTGACGACTGTGCGTGTGTGTCGACTGTGCGTGTGTGTTGACTGTGCGTGTGATTGACGACTGTGTGTGTGTGTGTGTGTGACGACTGTGCGTGTGTGTGTCGACTGTGCGTGTGTGTGACGACTGTGCGTGTGTGTATTGCTGAAGCGCAGCACCTTGACGGACAAAGCGTGTGTCTCACAGGAGGCTCGCGGGGCTCCAACACCAACACCTGGTCCACCACGGAGACATGGAAGTACATCACCAAGGAGGGGAGGTGGGTCACCGTGGCGCCCATGCTGCGCCCACGCACCAACCATTCGTCCGCGACGCTCAACGGCGAGATTTACGTCATCGGAGGTAAGAAATCACCGTAAACGACCGGGATGAACATTTTTACCGCCAGGGTCTCTGATCCGCTTCAGCTTCAAATCATTAGCATCAACAGCTGTGGCTGTAGGCAACCTACTATTAGAGTTTTTACAAAGTCTAGTCTTACATGCGCATTAAAATGTTACAGAACCTTGTTTTGTTTACTATCAACTCAACAACATTGGTTGTGTAATACAGGGGCTCTTAACCTTTCTGACCTCGGGGCCCAACTTTTCCACTACAGAGGGACCCGGGGCCCACTCAAATAATAACACTCAATTAGTAATCCTACTCTTGATTTTAAATATTATTCAAAAATGATATCCAACCTACTTTAACAGGATAGAGCTTGCAAATGATATGAAATCATGCGTTAGGATTATTATCAAGGCTTTGGTCAGACTGATTCCAAAAATCAATGCTAATTAAATATACTGCAAGATAAATAAATACATTATAACCACATGAGGAATAATTACCAATATATATATTTTTCTGAGATCAAGTGTAAATGAAAACACGGTTTCACCACTTTAGTCATAATTTTGGCGCTTAAATGATTTTTGAATGTGGCGCCAGACTCATTCTGTTTGATGTTGTCATTACTGCCACAAGTGGTGGGAAAGTGCATTACAACTGAGTACAGCTGAGGAACAGGTATTTTTTGGCAGCCCTCTATAGGGGGCGCTCCTGGTCCAAAAATGGGACCCGGCCCTATTGGTTAAGAAAGACTGGTGTAATATACTTAGCATTAAAAAAAGAAAGCTACCATTTCCTTTCCACTTTCTCATGCACTCCAAATCATGATTCGGACGTAAAAAAAGAAAATTTTCTGGAATACCTCACTCCAATCATGCACAAAATAATATACATATTCACATCCAAATCGTGATTTTTATTCATCCCGATTCTAAATCATTAAATAATTTTCAAAAATAAATGTATAAAAAATTTTATTTTTATTTTTAGTCATTATTATTATTATTTTTTTTACAAACAATTTTTTAAAATAAATTTTTAGGGCATCTCCCTGCAACTAGCTTATCTAAACAGTCAACTTTTATTATGACTATTATGCAAAATATTTTTTCTGTAATTCCGCAGCCATGTTCACCTTACAGTCATATACCTTTAGTATTTGAAACGTGCTAACTATATGCATGTTTACGTTAGCATGTTAGCATGCTAACATATAATTGCTCGCTTTTTGAGCTAATTTTGCAACGTTTACCTTACAGTCGCATAACTTGGTATGTGACACTGGTTAACTGCTAGCATGCTTATGTTAGCATGCTAACCTTAAAGTGCTAACTTTTTTTTTTTAGCTATTTGTACTTTTTTTTTCTGTAATTCCCCAGCCATACACCTTTGAGTCATATACCTTAGTATTTGAAACATGCTAACTGTATGCATGTTTACGTTAGCATGTTAGCATGCTAACATATAAGTGCTCGCTTTTTGAGCTAATTTTGCAACCGCTTACCTTACAGTCGCATTACTTGATATGTGACACTTGTTAACTGCCAGCATGCTTATGTTAGCAGGCTAACCTTAAAGTGCTAACTTTTTTTTTAGCTATTTGTACTCTTTTTTTTCTTTCTGCAATTCCCCAGCCATACACCTTCGAGTCATACAACTTGGTATGTGACACATGCTAACTTTTATCATAGTCACGTTAGCTTGCTAGCATGCTAACATTAGCGTGCCAACTTTTTGAGCTAGTTTTGTTACCGTTTACCCCAGAGTCATATAACTTGGTATGTGACACATGCTAAATATTATCATAGTCACGTTAGCTTGCAAGCATGCTAACATTAGCGTGCCAACTTTTTGAGCTAGTTTTGCTACCGTTTACCCCAGAGTCATATAACTTGGTATGTGACACATGCTAACTATTATCACGGTCACACTAGCCTGCTAGCATGCTAACATTAGCGTGCTAACTTTTTGAGCTAGTTTTGCTACCGTTTACCCCAGAGTCATATTTACTTGGTATGTGACACTTGTTAACTTTTAGCATGCGAATGATAGCATGCTAGCTAGCTAACTTAAACATGCTAACTTTTTCATCTACTTTTCAACGTTTTTCTCGATTTCCGAGGCCATACGCCTTACAGCCGTGTTAATTGACGCGTGAGACATGCTAACTGTTAGAATGCCATTGTTAGCACATTTTGCTAAGTGTTAGCATTTCAATGTGCGCATGCTAACATTTTAGGCTAGCTCTGTAATTCATTGTGTACAGTTACATCTGAAACTCACGGATTCAGACACTCGGCACCATCTACTAAGTACGGCGGCTTCCGGCGACCCCCGGCCAGAGGTCCAGGGCACAGATTCAGACTCAGAAAGACTCTTGAACGCATCATAATTAAATTATCCCCTCAACTCCCCCCTAAATGGATTAACTCACTGGAATAAAAAAGACAATATAACATACATCCATAAACGTGGACGCATGTGGAAAAGTGCAATATATTTATCTGTACAGTAATCTATTTTTGTATTTATTTATTTATATATATTTAGTTTATATATATGTATTTATATATATTTATTTATTTATATATGCACCTTATTGCTTTTTTATCCTGCACTACCATGAGTTTATATAACGATATTTCGTTCTTATCTGTGCTGTAAAGTTCAAATTTGAATGACAATAAAAAGGAATTCTAGTCTAGTCTAGTCTAGATAGTGTCAGGTTCAAACACAAGACATCTATTAAACAAGACTTTGTCCAACCACCTGACCACCACTTCCAGAGGGAAGTGGGTCGTAAACAGCGCTGCCTTTGGTTACAGAATAGTTCAAAAGAAGAGGTCGTCTGGAAATTGGGCAGATCCTTGGTTCTCTCCGCTTTGCAGTCCTTGGGTTAGAACAATATCTTTCTGTTGATTACCATGCATGAGAGAAAACAGGAACACCTTCATCTTGCTTCCCCCCCCCGCCCTTACACAGTGGAGTTTTACGAGCCTTACTCTTGGTAGGTTTCAAAGACAGCTTTTGTCTTCTTGTCAGGAACTCAATGTAATACAAAGTTTTTGTGATAATTTAGAACCAAATATTCTAACACAGGGGTCACCAACGCGGTGCCCGCGGGCACCAGGTAGCCCGTAAGGACCAGATGAGTAGCCCGCTGGCCTGTTCTAAAAATAGCTCAAATAGCAGCACTTACCAGTGAGCTGACTCTATTTTTTAAATTGTATTTATTTACTAGCAAGCTGGTCTCGCTTTGCTCGACATTTTTAATTCTAAGAGAGACAAAACTCAAATAGAATTTGAAAATCCAAGAAAATATTTTAAAGACTTGGTCTTCACTTGTTTAAATAAATTCATTATTTTTTTTTACTTTGCTTCTTATAACTTTCAGAAAGACAATTTTAGAGAAAAAATACAACCTTTAAAAATTATTTTTGGATTTTTAAACACATATACCTTTTTACCTTTTAAATTCCTTCCTCTTCTTTCCTGACAATTTAAATCAATGTTCAAGTAAATTTATTTTTTTTATTGTAAAGAATAATAAATAAATTTTAATTTAATTCTTCATTTTAGCTTCTGTTTTTTCGACGAATAATATTTGTGAAATATTTCTTCAAACTTATTATGATTAAAATTCAAAAAAATTATTCTGGCAAATCTAGAAAATCTGTAGAATCAAATTGAAATCTTATTTCAAAGTCTTTTGAATTTCTTTTAAAAATGTTGTTCTGGAAAATCTAGAAGAAATAATGATTTGTCTTTGTTAGAAATATAGCTTGGTCCAATTTGTTATATATTCTAACAAAGTGTAGATTGGATTTTAACCTATTTAAAACATGTCATCAAAATTCTAAAATTAATCTTAATCAGGAAAAATTACTAATGATGTTCCATAAATTATTTTTTAAATTTTTTCAAAAAGATTCGAATTAGCTAGTTTTTCTCTTATTTTTTTTCGGTTGAATTTTGAATTTTAAAGAGTCGAAATTGAACATACACTATGTTTCAAAATTTTATTTTCATTTTTTTCGTGTTTTCTCCTCTTTTAAACTGTTCAATTAAGTGTAAATATCATTAATTAATAATAATAACATAGAGTTAAAGGTAAATTGAGCAAATTGTCTATTTCTGGCAATTTATTTAAGTGTGTATCAAACTGGTAGCCCTTCGCATTAATCAGTACCCAAGAAGTAGCTCTTGGTTTCAAAAAGGTTGGTGACCCCTGCTCTAACAGATAGCAGGCCCACCGCGGGAATTTTCTAGTTATGATTATTATGCTAAATCAGGGGTCACCAACCTTTTTGAAAGCAAGAGCTACTTCTTGGGTAGTGATTAATGCGAAGGGCTACCAGTTTGATACACACTTAAATAAATTGCCAGAAATAGCCAATTTGCTCAATTTACCTTTAACTCTATGTTATTATTAATAATTAATGATATTTACATTTAATTGAACGGTTTAAAAGAGGAGAAAACACGAAAAAAATGACATTTAAATTTTGAAACAATGTTTATCTTCAATTTCGACTCTTTAAAATTCAAAATTCAACCGAAAAAAAGAAGAGAAAAACTAGCTAATTCGAATCTTTTTCAAAAAAATAAAAAAAATAATTTATGGAACATCATTACTAATTTTTCCTGATTAAGATTAATTTTAGAATTTTGATGACATGTTTTAAATAGGTTAAAATCCAATCTACACTTTGTTAGAATATATAACAAATTGGACCAAGCTATATTTCTAACAAAGACAAATCATTATTTCTTCTAGATTTTCCAGAACCAAATTTTTAAAAGAAATTCAAAAGACTTTGAAATAAGATTTAAATTTGATTCTACAGATTTTCTAGATTTGCCGGAATAATTTTTTTGAATTTTAATCATAATAAGTTTGAAGAAATATTTCACAAATATTCTTCGTCGAAAAAACAGAAGCTAAAATGAAGAATTCAATTAAAATTTATTTATTATTCTTTACAATAAAAAAGATAAATTTACTTGAACATTGATTTAAATCAGGGGTCTCAAACTCAATTTACCTGGGGGCCACTGGATGCAGAAACTGGATGAGGCTGGGCCGCAAGAAACGATTTCTTAAAAAAAATCTAACATGCACTTTTTAATGAATTCACCTTCTTTGAATGGCTTTCCCGCCCTAGCAACATACTTGCCAACCCTCCCGATGTTTTATTGTAGCCCGGAAGAGTTAGGGCTGCATGGGATTCTGGGTATTTGTTCTGTTGTGTTTATGTTGTGTTACGGTGCGGATGTTCTCCCGAAATGTGTTTGTCATTCTTGTTTGGTGTGGGTTCACAGTGTGGCGCATATTTGTAACAGTGTTAAAGTTGTTTATACGGACACCCTCAGTATGCCTTACAGTCGCTTACGTGTGTCTACAGAAGCCAAATACAACATGTGACTGGGCTGGCACGCTGTTTGTACAGGCTGTAGAGGAGACGCTAAAGGCAGTACCGTCACGGCACGCCCTTAAAGGCCTACTGAAAGCCACTACTACCGACCACGCAGTCTGATAGTTTATATATATTAATGATGAAATCTTAACATTGCAACACATGCCAATACGGCCGGGTTAACTTATAAAGTGCAATTTTAAATTTCCCGGGAAACTTCCGGTTGAAAACGTCTATGTATGATGACGTATGCGCGTGACGTCGATGGCTGAAGCGGAAGTATTCGGACACCATTGTATCACAATACAAACAGCTCTGTTTTCATCGCAAAATTCCACAGTATTCTGGACATCTGTGTTGGTGAATCTTTTGCAATTTGTTTAATGAACAATGGAGACGGCAAAGAAGAAAGCTGTAGGTGGGATCGGTGTATTAGCGGATGGCTGCAGCAACACAAGCAGGAGGACTTTGAGTTGGATAGCAGACGCGCTATCCGACGCTAGCCGCCGACCGCATCGATGATCGGGTGAAGTCCTTCGTCGCGCCGTCGATCGCTGGAACGCAGGTGAGCACGGGTGTTGATGAGCAGATGAGGGCTGGCGTAGGTTAGCTTCAAATGCGTCGTTACCAACAGCATTGCAAGGCTTCGACAGGCGGCACAGCATTAACCGTGTAGTTACAGGTCCAGTGTTTGGTTCGGTGTCTCCTGATAGTAGTATTGTTGATCTGCTGTCTATCCTCCCAGTCAGGGGTTTATTTATTTTGTTTCTATCTGCATTTAAGCACGATGCTATCACGTTAGCTCCGTAGCTAATGTGCTTCACCGATGTATTGTCGTGGAGATAAAAGTCACTGTGAATGTCCATTTCACATTCTCGACTCTCATTTTCAAGAGGATATAGTATCCCAGGTGGTTTAAAATACAAATCCGTGATCCACAATAGAAAAAGGAGAAAGTGTGGAATCCAATGAGCCAGCTTGTACCTAAGTTACGGTCAGAGCGAAAAAAGATACGTCCTGCACTGCACTCTAGTCCTTCACTCTAACGTTCCTCATCCACGAATCTTTCATCCTCGCTCAAATTAATGGGGAAATTGTCGCTTTCTCGGTCCGAATCGCTCTCGCTGCTGGTGTAAACAATGGGGAAATGTGAGGAGCCTTTCAACCTGCGACGTCACGCTACTTCCGGTACAGGCAAGGCTTTTTTTTATCAGCGACCAAAAGTTGCGAACTTTATCGTCGATGTTCTCTACTAAATCCTTTCAGCAAAAATATGTCAATATCGCGAAATGATCAAGTATGACACATAGAATGGATCTGCTATCCCCGTTTAAATAAAAAAAATTCATTTCAGTAGGCCTTTAATATTGTTGTCTGGACAGTGCTGTCACGGCACGCCCTTAATATTGTTGTCTGGGTGAAAATCGGCAGAAATTCGGGAGAATGGTTGCCCCCTGGAGATTTACGGGAGCGGCACTGAAATTCGGGAGTCTCCCGGAAAAATCGGGAGGGTTTACTAGTATGACGCTGTCAAGCGCCATTCATATAAAACTTGCGGGCCGCACTAACATAACATTTTCATATTAAAGGTGCGGGCCGCAAAATAACATCTCGCGGGCCGCAATTGGCCCGCGGGCCGCGTGTTTGAGACCCCT